>NC_064857.1:108452500-108607500 GCF_024139225.1 Suncus etruscus | reverse complement strand
TGAAAAAAGGCTGGGTAAAGTTATAATAAATAGCATTTGCATTGCCACAAGGGCTTGTAAATCCTTAGAGGTTGAAGTAATAAACTAGAGATTTTTTTTGAGAGAAGGAAAACAAATTATAATTTAGCTAACAATAATCCTCCCACAGAACACAGAGTAAAAGGGCAGAGCAAGGTAAAGTGATTTTCCTCAAGAGTGGCTTGGCAGTGATAGATTCTCATTTCAAAAGGGGTCTTTTCCATATAGCGCCCTTGTTTTGCAGAACTAGTGGGGACTAAGCACATGTAGAACTTGATCCATTCAAGGCTGAGGTTCAACATGCAACTGTTTAATATTTAGGGCCTTTTAGGCCCTACAAACCAGGAATAGCCAGCCATAAGATTCTAGAGAGAGGAACACAAGGGGAATTGGGCAAGATTAGGAATGTGGCCCAAGAAAAGGAATTCCTGATATGGAAAGTCACATGGGTGGGCCACAGTGATCCTTATAAACTGGATGAGTTAGATTAGAGGTCCCCAAATTATGGCCTTTGGGCCACATGTGGCCTGCTGAGTACATTTAGTCAGCTAGCTGGGTGTTTTGTTGCTGCTGCCTGTCCTGCTTAGCAGCCAACTTGTCCTGGATCACAGTGCGCATGTGTGCGATGTGTGCCACACTCTTTGACTCCCCTTTTCTCTGTTTCTTGACTCCTCCTCTCAGTCATGGGCAGGGGACCTCAAACTGTGGCCTGCCAAAAGCAGGCCCATAGTCCTCATTAAAATACTAGTAAGTTTGTTGATTTAACTTACTTGTTCTTCATTTTAAATATCCTATTTGTTCTCATTTTGTCTTATTCTTTACTTCAAAGTAAAGAATATATATAAAGAATATATACTGTGTGCATAAGCATTTGTTCAGTTTTTAAATTTATAGTCCAACCCTCCAACAGTCTTGAGAGTGAATTGGCCCCGTTTAAAAATTTTGAGGACCTTTGACCTAGATAATATAGATTAGTAAATAATCTAAATATCAGAAGATAATCTAGTCACCAGAATATGTCATCTCAAGTCCTCTCTCTGATTTTAATGGTACACATTTTGTAACATAGGAAAACATGTTGGCCTCAGTTTGCCTCCTCAGTTCGTTAAGAAGGTTTATGAAAGCAAAGGTTTCCATCTTTCTCTGGAATCTTGATTTAAGAGACTCTAAATATAATCTGGGATCTTCTCTGCCTTCTTTTCTGAATTCAGTCAATTTTCACTCCCTGCTTTCCATCTTTTCATCTTGACTGCTTGAGGACTAGACCCCATACACCTACTCTTGTGATAACATGGGCATTCTTTGTGGGAATTACTTGGATTGGATAGTATTTCACAGTAGTTAGAGTCCAAAGGGTTTTAGTTAGATGTGATATCAAGTAATCTGTCAATAACATGTTATAAACACTTAAAAATACAGTATCTGGAATAATGAAGAGGTAAGTATGTACAGATTAAAGTCCAGGTCTGGAGGGTTTTTTTTGGGGGGGGCAGTTGGGGAGATCACACTTAGTTTTGCTCAGTGCTTACTCCTGGCTCTGAGCTTAAGGATCCCTATGGGCCAGGCTGAGGAACAAAATGGGCAGGTGCTAAAGAAGACACTTAGGTGCAAGGCAAGTGTCCTATACTATTCCTCAAGTCCCTCTATCAATTTTAAAAACAACTTAAGTCTTATTTCTCATTTGTGTATTTCAGAAATAATGCTAATCTAAATTTAACTACAATAATTATTTCTATTAAAAATGAAAGTTAAAGACACAATTGGGACTGGAGCAATGGTGCAGTGGTAGGGCGTTTGCCTTGCACATGGCTTTTCCAGGACAGACCTTGGTTCGATCCTCAGAGTCCAATATGGCCCCCAAGCCAGGAGCGATTTCTGAGTGCATAGCCAGGAGTAACTCTGAGTGTCACTAGGTGTGGCCCAAAGAATGAAAAAAGAAAAAGACACTCGTTTTGAGTAAAATATATTTTGGCAGAAATATAAATATATTACATTTTTTCCTAAAAGAAAAATAAATATGAATTAAATAATCTTTATCTACTTAACCTGGTTGTAAAATATGTGTATCAAAATAAATATTGACTAATTTTGTACCTAGAGAAAGTTTTTATTGATTACATAACATGGAACATGAAAAATTTGAAGAAGTAACAGTGATTTTCAAAATGCTTGCTGTAAATATACTGACAGAAATTGGCAATGAAGAGAAAAACAATGTTTTCTGTGAGGGGAATGAAACTACAAACAAAGAAAATGTAATGATTAAGCTTTTCTGAAAGCCCCAGGTCTCTTAGTGAATCACTGCTAAAATGTCCTGGTTTTCAAATTACATTTGCCTCTTAAAAAAATAATAAAGGAGACTGCTACTTCACTTCAGATAAAATGTTCTCTGTCAAGGCTTAAAAATAATAACTGTAGTGTGATATTTGGGCTAGAAAATGAGGACCTAGAAAGGTCATGTCAGCCCAATCTTGACTGATGACAACTGCATTCACATTGCCAATTAAAAACGCCAGATACTGTGGATTTTTAATCTTTGCAACTAAATATCAAACATCTAGCAAGTAAAGAGCACCTTCATTAGGAAAAGAATAACCATAATACATTATGACCAAAAAAGAGCTATATATCATGTTAGAAATAAAAAGACCTGGAATAAGATGGATTTTTAGAGATTGGGAAGAGAGAACTGAACTTTATCCAAGTATGTCAATTAGAGAAATATGGAAGGTAGCTACTTCTTGGAAACATTAGGCAAATCCAACTGTTGTTAGCTCCCTGATCTTAGTTAACACCCGTTCTATTATTTTTAGATCAGATGAGGAGGAAAAAAGTTCTTTTCCTTAGAGAACAGACTCAGATAGTGGAACTTGAACCTGTCCTTACCTCATCTCTGAGGCTCAACAAAACCTTTACAAGAATCTGCTATTTGTCTTTTAATTACAAAACATACTTTGTTGTTGTTGTTGTTGTTGTTGTTTCTGGGCCACACCTGGCAGTGCTCAAGGGCCACTCCTGGCTCTGCACTCAGATATCACTCTTGGCAGGCTTGGGGAACCATATGGGATGCTAAGGATTGAACCTGGGCCAGCCACGCAAGGCAAATGCCCTACCCGATGTGTTATTGCTCCGGCCTCATGGCATACATATTTTTAAAATACTATGACCTTTACTTATATGCTTCAGCACACAGATATCTGCTGGATGAAGTATTCTTCCAAAAAATTTCTTTTATATAGCATTAAGAAACACTAATTTTTATAATGATATATTTTTACACAATATGGTGTGTTAAATATTTCTACTACTCTTAGTTTTAATGTGTATAAATAGCAAATATTTAGAGTATCTCTAAAAGGTGATTTATATCTATAGTAACTATGTAATTACTCATTAGAAAATAATGGAGCTGGAACAATAGTACAGTAGGTAGGAAACATGATTGGCTCATAGCCATATATCTCCAGCATCAAATATGGTCTCTTGAAACCCTGCCAGGAGTAATCGCTGAATGCAAAGTCAGAAGCAATCCAGATCCATTGCAATGGTGCTCAAGGGTCTTTGAGGCCACACCCAGTATGTTTGGGTCTCTCTATGATACTTGGGAAGTACCAGGTGCTGGGAATTGAACTCTTGAACTCAATCTGGCACATTCTTGATATGCACCTTAGACACTATGCTAGAAAATTCCTTTCTTAATCATCAGATCCAGCTCGGTATTTTTCTTTGTACAAAATAAATGAAAATGCAGCTTCCCTTGCAAAGAAACAAAGGTTAGTTTACCCTGGGAAACAGGAGACCTGGAGGTGATCGGACCCAAGGGAAGCATGAAAGGTAATGGAGTGGAGACATGGGAGCCAGGAGTGAGCACAACTGCAGAGAGAGGTGGGACAAAGGAAGGGGAAACGGGGTGCTCACCACTGCTCCCTCCAGGGGCTCCTCAGCTTGGGTGTCCATTCCAGCTTCTGGCCCAGCAGTTGGAGGCGCCTCTGCCGTTGGCTCAGTGAGTGGAGCAGGTTCCGGTTCCGCCTTTGTTTGATTTAAGGATGGGAAGGAAGAGATTCAACATGTTAAAAGATAACATCATGGAGCACTGCAGGAGGAAGATTTCCTTCATTATCCACTAGCTTTATGAAATGGCTTTATGAAATCTGAAGCATATCGAAGTCTCACGTTTTACTTTAGGGACCTCTACAGAGTGAAACATCTAGGAATGTTATTCCTATTCAGCAAGAACAATCATGATCATTGCTCTTGACGTTCTGAGCCTTCTTGGCTCTTCATTTTACTTACCAGCAACATTTTATATCCTCGCTTATAATACCGATAAGAAATCTTACAAGATTATTTTCTTTGTTGTTTAGCAGAGAGTGGGAAAGATAGATTGAAAAATAGATAGATACAGATAGACAGACAGACAGACAGACAGACAGACAGACAGACAGATAGATAGATAGATAGATAGATAGATAGATAGAAAGCCAGATAGACAGACAGACAAACAGAGAGGACAGCAATTCAGGGAGATCCCATATTTGCCAGTTAGAAGAGAGGAAGAGTTCTTAGGATACACATTTGGGGACTGCCGAGATCTAGTGATCTACACTGCACCCAAAATTGGACTAACCAATGTTAGTCCAATAATTCTGACCCATATGCATCAGTTTGAACAAGAAAAAAAAAAAATATATATATATATATATATATATATATATATATATATATATATATATATATATATATATATTCCTCTGTTGGGGTAGAACAGGTCCAAATCAGAGATACTTTACTGCTCGGAATGTTCCTGATCAATCCTCGCCTGCATCTTCTACCAATATTCCATTCCTTGGCAATCGATTTACTTCACACAATAAAGTGATTCCACCAGGCAGTGGAATCCCAAGCAGTGATCTCCACAGCACCATTAACTTCTACTAACTGTGGACAGCAGGGCCGCTTTCCCTCACACTCCCATCTCTGCATCCTAAGCTGGGGGGCTAAGCTGATGAGGCATCTGCAACCTTCTAGTCAACATATTGTCAGTCTGAAAATTAATATTAAATAACAGCAGGTCATTAAAAAAAACACAGTCAAATTCCTACCGTGTGCCCTGACACAAAGAAGAACTCTGAAAGGCTCCTGCTTTCTCCTGTCTGGTTCCCTGCTCTCTCTGCTGTTCTGCCCAAAGTATTGTACAGATTTAATGCACTTCCACTAAAGATACCCATGACATTCTTCAAAGAAGTGGACCAAGCACTCCTGAATTTCATTTGGAACAATAAACAATCACGAATAGCTAAAGCAACCCTTTATAAAAGGAATATAGGAGGCATCACTTTCCCCAACTTTAAATTGTATTAAAAAGCAACAGTCATTAAAACAGCATGGTAATGGAATAAAGAAAGACCCTCAGATAGTGAAATAGACGAGTATTCAGAGAATGTTCTCCAGACATACAGTCATCTAATATTTGATAAAGGGGCAAGAAACCCAAAATGGAGCAAGGAAAGCCTCTTACAAATGGCTCAAGTGGTGTTGAGACAACTGGTCAGCCACATGCAAAAAAGCGAACTTAGACCTCCATCTAATACCATGCACAAAAGTTGAATGCAAATGAATTAAAGAACTTGATATTAGACCCAAAATCTTAAGTAATGTAGAATAACAAGTAGGTAAAACAATCCCAGACATTGAGTCTAAAGGTGCTTTTTTTTTAACACCTTGATTACATACATGATTGTGTTTGGGTTTCAGTCATGTAAAGAACACCACCCATCACCAGTGCAACATTCCCATCACCAATGTCCCAAATCTCCATCCTCCCCACCCAACTCCCGCCTGTACTCTAAACAGGCTCTCCATTTCCCTCATACATTCTCAATATTAGGACAGTTCAAAATATAGTTATTTCTCTAACTAAACTCATCACTCTTTGTGGTGAGCTTCCTGAGGTGAGCTGGAACTTCCAGCTCTTTTCTCTCTTGTGTCTGAAAATTATTGCAAGAATATCTTTCATTTTTCTTAAAACCCATAGATGAGTGAGACCATTCTGCATTTTTCTCTCTCTCTCTCTCTCTCTGACTTATTTCACTCAGCATAATAGATTCCGTGTACATCCATGTATAGGGAAATTTCATGACTTCATCTCTCCTGACAGCTGCATAATATTCCACTGTGTATATGTACCACAGTTTCTTTAGCCATTCGTCTGTTGAAGGGCATCTTGGTTGTTTCCAGAGTCTTGCTATGGTAAATAGTGCTGCAATGAATATAGGTGTAAAGAAAGGTTTTTGTATTGTATTTTTGTGTTCCTAGAGTATATTCCTAGGAGTGGTATAGCTGGATCGTATGGGAGCTCGATTTCCAGTTTTTGGAGGAATCTCCATATCGCTTTCCATAAAGCTTGAACTAAAAGGCATTTCCACCAGCAGTGGATAAGAGTTCCTTTCTCTCCACATCCCCACCAACACTGTTTATTCTCATTCTTTGTGATGTGTGCCATTCTCTGTGGTGTGAGGTGGTATCTCATCGTTGTTTTGATTTGCATCTCCCTGATGATTAGTGATGTGGAACATTTTTTCATGTGTCTTTTGGCCATTTGTATTTCTTCTTTGTCAAAGTGTCTGTTCATTTCTTCTCCCCATTTTTTGATGGGGTTAGATGTTTTTTTCTTGTAAAGTTCTGTCAGTGCCTTGTATATTTTGGAGATTAGCCCCTTATCTGATGGGTATTGGGTGAATAGTTTCTCCCACTCAGTGGGGGGCTCTTGTATCCTGGGCACTATTTCCTTTGAGGTGCAGAAGCTTCTCAGCTTAATATATTCCCATCTGGGGCCGGGAAGGTGGCGCTACAGGTTAGGTGTCTGCCTTGCAAGCGGATGGACTGCGGTTCGATCCCCCGGTGTCCCATATGGTCCCCCCAAGCCAGGGGTGATTTCTGAGCGCATAGCCAGGAGTAACCCCTGAGCATCAAACGGGTGTGGCCCAAAAACCAAAAAAAAAAAAATATATATATATATATTCCCATCTGTTAATCTCTGCTTTCACTTGCTTGGAGAGTGCAGTTTCCTCCTTGAAGATGCCTGTAATGTCCTGGAGTGTTTTGCCTATGTGCTGTTCTATATATCTTATGGTTTTGGGTCTGATATCGAGGTCTTTAATCCATTTGGATTTTACCTTCGTACATGATGTTAGCTGGGGGTCTAAGTTCAATTTTTTGCAAGTGGCTAGCCAATTGTGCCAACACCACTTGATGAAGGGGCTTTCCCTGCTCCATTTAGGATTTCCTGCTCCTTTATCAAAAATTAGGTGATTGTATGTCTGGGGAACATTTTCTGAGTATTCAAGCCTATTCCACTGATCTGAGGACCTGTCCTTATTCCAATACCATGCTGTTTTGATAACTATTGCTTTGTAGTAAAGTTTAAAGTTGGGGAAAGTAATTCCTCCCATATTCTTTTTCCCAATGATTGCTTTAGGTATTCAAGGGTGATTATTGTTCCAAATGAATTTCAAAAATATCTCATCTACTTCTTTGAAGAATGTCATGGGTATCTTTAGAGGGATGGCATTAAATCTGTATAATGCCTTGGGGAGTATTGACATTTTGATGATGTTAATCCTGCCAATCCATGAGCAGGGTATGTGCTTCCATTTCCGCGTGTCCTCTCTTATTTCTTGGAGCAGACTTTTATAGTTTACTTTGTATAGGTCCTTCACATTTTTAGTCAAGTTGATTCCAAGATATTTGAGTTTGTGTGGCACTATTGTGAATGGGGTTGTTTTCTTAATGTCCCTTTCTTTTTTATTACTATTGGTGTATAGAAAGGCCATTGATTTTTGTGTGTTAATTTTGTAGCCTGCCACCTTGCTATATGAGTCTATTGTTTCTAGAAGCTTTTTGGAATAGTCTTTAGGGTTTTCTAAGTAGAGTATCATGTCATCTGCAATCAGTGAGAGCTTGACTTCTTCCTTTCCTATCTGGATTCCCTTGATATCTTTTTCTTGCCTAATCGCTATAGCAAGTACTTCCAGTGCTATATTGAATAGGAGTGGTGAGAGAGGGCAGCCTTGCATTGTGCCAGAATTTAGAGGGAAGGCTTTTAGTTTTTCTCCATTGAGGATAATATTTGCCACTGGCTTGTGGTAGATGGCCTTCACTATATTGAGAATGCTTCCTTCCATTCCTATCTTGCTGAGAGTTTTGATCAAGAATGGGTGTTGGACCTTATCAAATGCTTTCTCTGCATCTATTGATATGATCATGTGGTTTTTATTTTTCTTGTTGTTGATGTTGTGTATGATGTTGATAGATTTACGGATGTTAAACCATCCTTGATTCCTGGGATTCCGGGATGATCTTCTTAATGAGGCATTGAATCCTATTTGCCAGGATTTTGTTGAGGATCTTTGCATCTGCATTCATCAGCGATATTGGTCTGTAATTTTCTTTTTTCGTAGCACCTCTGTCTGATTTAGGTATCAGGGTGATGTTGGCTTCATAAAAGCTATTTGGAAGTGTTTCCGTTTGTTCAATTTCATGAAAGAGTCTCGCCAAGATTGGTAGTAGTTCCTCTTGGAAAGTTTGAAAAAATTCATTAGTGAATCCATCTCGGCCTGGGCTTTTGTTTTTGGGCAGACATTTGATTACCATTTTAATTTCATCAATGGTGATGGGGGTGTTTAGATATGCTACATCCTCTTCCTTCAACTGTGGAAGATTATAAGATTCCAAGAATTTATCCATTTATTCCAGATTCTCATTTTTAGTGGCGTAGAGTTTCTCAAAGTAGTTTCTGATTACCCTTTGAATCTCTGTCATATCAGTAGTGATCTCTCCTTTTTCATTCCTAATACGAGTTATTAAGTTTCTCTCTCTCTCTTTCTTTGTTAGGGTTGTGAGTGGTCTATCAATCTTGTTTATTTTTTCAAAGAACCAACTTCTGCTTTCGTTGATCTTTCGGATTGTTTTTTGGGTTTCCACTTCGTTGATTTCTGCTCTCAACTTTGTTATTTCCTTCTGTCTCCCTAATTTTGGGTCCTTTTTTTGAGCACTTTCTAGTTCTATTAGCTGTGTCATTAAGCTACTCAGGTAAGCTCCTTCTTCCTTCCTGATGTGTGCTTGCAAAGCTATAAATTTTCCTCTCAGTACTGCTTTTGCTGTGTCCCATAAGTTCTGATAGTTTGTGTCTTTATTGTCATTTGTTTCCAGGAACCTTTTGATTTCCTCCTTGATTTCATCTCGGACCCACTGGTTATTGAGTATGAGGCTGTTTAACTTCCAGGTGTTAAAGTTTTTCTTCTGAGTCCCTTTGGAATTCACAAATAATTTCAGAGCTTTGTGATCAGTAAAGGTAGTCTGCAAAATTTCTATCCTCTTGATATTATGGAGGTTTGTTTTATGTGCTAGCATGTAGTCTATGCTGGAAAATGTCCCATGTACATCGGAAAAGAATGTGTATCAAGGTTTCTGGGGATGGAGTGTCCTATATATATCCACTAGGCCTCTTTCTTCCATTTCTCCCCTCAGGTCTAGTATATTCTTGTTGGGTTTCAGTCTGGTTGACCTATCCAGTGTTGACAAAGCCGTGTTGAAGTCCCCCACAATTATTGTGTTGTTATTGATATTATTTTTCAGATTTGTCAACAGTTGTTTTAAATATTTTGCTGGCCCCTCATTTTGTGCATATATGTTTAGGAGTTATTTCTTCCTGCTCTACATACCCCTTGATTAATATAAAATGTCCATCTTTGTCCCTTACAACCTTCCTGAGTATAAAGTTTGCATTATCTGATATTAGTATGGCCACTCCAGCTTTTTTATCGGTGTAGTTTGCTTAGATAATTTTTCTAGCCTTTTATTTTGAGTCCATGTGTGTTCTGACTATTCATGTGCGTTTCTTGTAGGCATCAGAAGGTTGAATTGAGTTTTTTGATCCATTTAGCCACTCTGTGTCTCTTAACTGGTGCATTTAGTCCATTGATGTTGAGAGAAAGAATTGTCCTGGGATTTAATGCCATAGAAATTTGGTGTGTCTTTTGGTTAGTCTTGTCTTAAATTAGGTCTTTCAGTTTTTCTCTTAAGACTGGTTTTGAGTTTGTGAAGTTTCTGAGCTGTTTTTTGTCTGTGAAACCATGTATTCTTCTGTCAAACCGGAAAGTGAGTTTTGCTGGGCACAGTGTTCTAGGTGAAGCATTCATTTCATTCAGTCTTGTCACAATATCCCACCACTGCTTTCTGGCATTGAGTGTTTCTGGTGACAGATCTGCTGTAATCTCAAGGATGCTTCCTTGAATGTAATTTCCCCTTTTGATCTTGCAGTTTTCAGAATTCTGTCTCTATCTGTGGGATTTGTCATTGTGACTAGGATGTGTCTTGGAGTGGTTTTCCTGGGGTCTCTTTTGGTTGGTACTCTTCGAGCAGGCAGGATTTGATCACATATATTCTTTAGCTCTAGATATTTCTCTTTAATGATGTTCTTGATTCCTTCTGGAAATTTTCTTCCTGGGTCTCTGGGACTCCAATGATTCTTAAGTTGTTTCTGTTGAGCTTATTATAGACTTCTATTTTCATCTGTTCCCATTCTTTGACTAATTTTTCCATTGTCTGTTCATTTGCTTTAAGTTTTTTTTCCAATCTCTTCTGCTGTATGAAATTGTTATGTATCTCATCTTCCACAGCACCAAGTCTATTCTCAGCTTCTGATACCCTGTCCCAGAGCTGATCCATTTTGTCATTCACTTCGTTTACTGACTTTTTCAGGCCTGTTAGTTGACATGTTATTTCAGTTTGGAGTTTTGTGATTTCTGTCTTCATATTTTCTTGGTTCTTATTAGTGTTCTGTTCAACTCGATCCATGGTTTCTTTGAGTTCGTTGAGTATCTTCATATTGCTAATCTGAAGTCTTTGACTGAGAGGTTGATTAGTTGGTTGGTCATTATCTGGTCATCAGAATTGTCCTCTTCATTCTCTATGTCTGATGCTGGCCTGCGTTGTTTCCCCATTGTCACACTTGTATTGTGGGTTTTTCTACGTGTTGTGGTGGTATTCATTGCCTATATAATGCAGGCAGCACACTCCTCTGGCTCAGCCCTTTCTGGATGGGCCGACTTGCCTCTAAGGGAGGGGAGTCCTCCGTGGATGAAGCCTCACACAGGATCATATCTTAGGCCCGAGCATTCAGCAGAGAAGACAGTCTGGAGAGAAATGCTTGCTTCTGTGATCCAGCACAGTGCTTAGTGTGATTTTTTTCTTCTTGTTGCGATGGTGTTCTTTTCTTAGAAAGAGCACATGGCCGCGTAGCGAAGCGGAGCTAAAGTGCTCTGCTATAGCCTCTTTTTGGCCCACTCCCAAGAGGTTCACACAACAGGGTAGTAGACACACACACAGGCAGCACTAACAGTTTTTCACAGTCGGGTCCCACTGGGCAGGCGTAGATTTCACTTGCTCGCTGGGCAGCTTCAGAATGCAGTATTTTTGGGGGTTCACTTCCCAGGTCTCTGAGGAGAGCTTCATTCAGGAAAGACAGAGAAGCACAGGACAGGGCTCCCTTCAGGTCCTCAGTTTCCTTAGAAGAAGCACAGAGGGCAGAGACTCTGCAGGTAGAGCAATCAGCACTCTGCCTGGTAACTCCCACAGCCAGCCATTTCTTACTCACTCACTCACTCGCTGGGTAGCTTCAGAATGTAGTTTTTTGGAGGTTCGCTTCCCAGGGCTCTGAGGAGAGCTTCAAGAATTCAGGAAAGACAGAGAAGCACAGGACAGGGCTCCCTTCAGGTCCTCAGTTTCCTCAGAAGAAGTACAGAGGGCAGAGACTCTGCAGGTAGAGCAATCAGCACTCTGCCTGGCAACCCCCACAGCTAGCCATTTCTTACTCACTCGCTCGCTGGATAGCTTCAGAATGTAGTTTTTTGGGGGTTCGCTTCCCAGGGCTCTGAGGAGAGCTTCAAGAATTCAGGAAAGACAGAGAAGCACAGGACAGGGCTCCCTTCAGGTCCTCAGTTTCCTCAGAAGAAGCCTAAAGGTGCTTTTAAGGAAGAAACATCACTGTCTAAAAAAGTGGAAGCAGAGATTTACAGATGGGACTATATTAAGCTGAGAAGCTTCTGCACCTCAAAGAAAATAGTGACTAGGATACAAAAGCTACCCACAGCATGAGAGAAACTATGAACCCAACACCCATCAGAAAAGGGTCTAATATCAAAGATGTACAGGTGCTTACAGAACTTACCAAGAATAGAACATCTAACCCCATCAAAAACTGGGGAGAAGAAATGAACAATTTCTCAAAGAAGAAATACAAATGACTAAAAGGCACATGAAAAAAATGCTCCACATTACTAATAATCAGGGAGATGCAAATCACTTATGAGGTACCATCTCATGCCACAGAGACTGGCACACATTACAAAAAAACAAGAACAATCTGAGGCTGGAGCTGTGGCTCAGTGGTAGGAAATTTCCCTTACAAACAGCTGACCTAGTACAGACCGTGGTTTGATCCCCCCACATCTCATATGGTCCCCCAAGCCAGGAGTGATTTTTGAGCACAGAGCCAGGAGTAACCCCTGAGCATCACCAGATGTGGCCTCCCCAAAAATAAACAAACAAACCAAAAAAAGATCAGTGCTAGCAGGAATGTGGAGCAAAAGAAACTCATTCACTGCTGGTGGGAATGCCGTCTAGGACAGCCCTTATGGAAAACAATATGAAACTCCTCAAAAAAATTGGAAACTGAGCTCCCATATGATACAGCTATACGACTCCTAGGGATATACCCTAGGAACACAAATATACAATACAAAAATGCCTTCCTCACACCTATATTCATTGCAGTGCTATTTACAGTAGCCAGACTCTGGGAACAACCAAGACGCTCTTCAGCAGATGAATGATTAAAGAAACTATGGTACATATACACAATGTTATTATACAGCCATCGGGAGACATGAAGTCATGACAGAATTAAGATTAAGGTGCTTGACTGTTGCAAAACAGCCGTTAAGATGGCCTTGGGTGGTGGATGGAGGTCTTTGTCCTTAGGCATGGCCACGTGGCTCCATCACCCATTAACCAGCGGGTCTGGGTCCAGGAAAGCGATGGGTATTGAACTCACTTGCAGGCAGGCTTCCAGAAAGATAACATCTTTATTCCCCTGGCCAACATTTGTGTGGCCTTTATTATAAACCTATTTAAGCATTCAGCCATTTTTAGCTAGCCCTGCATCTTACTTCTTTCATCCATGTCACCTGCAACCTCCATCCCGGCAAAAGACAAAAAGCCCAAAAGCCCCAATCCCCTGGGTCAAAGGCCTTATATAACCTTCCCAAGACCACTCCCCGGAATGGGAGGAGTCTTGCAGGTAAGGTTACATGTAATATCCAGTTCCCAAGACCCCTCCCAGGAATGGGCGGGGTCTTGCAGGTAAGATCAAGTTACCTGGAAAGACTGGGGGGGATGAGGCCACACTTGACCTGTTCACCAGAAACACTCAAAGCCAGAAAGCAGTGGTGGGACATAGTGACAAAGCTCAATGAAATGAATGTTTCACCTAGAATACTGTACCCAGCAAAACTCACTTTCAGGTTTGACGGAAGAATACATGGTTTCACAGACAAACAACAGCTCAGAAACTTTACAGACTCAAAACCAGTCTTAAGAGAAAAACTGAAAGACCTAATTTAAGACAAGACTGACCAAATGACACACAAAATTTCGATATAAAGGTGGCATTAAAGCCCAGGACAATTCTTTCTCTCAACGTCGATGGACTAAATGCACCAGTTAAGAGACACAGAGTGGCTAAATGGATCAAAAAACTCAATCCAACCTTCTGCTGCCTACAAGAAACACACCTAAATAATCAGAACAAACAGAATCAAAATAAAAGGCTGGAGGAAAATCTTCCAAGCAAACTACACCCATAAAAAAGCTGGAGTGGCCATAGTAATATCAGATGATGCAAACTTTACATTCAGGAAAGTTATAAGGGACAAAGATGAGCATTTTGTATTAATCAAGGAGTATGTACAGCAGGAAGAAATCACTCTCCTAAACATATTTGCACTGAAAAAGATATAAAGGGAATCCAGATAGGAAAGGAAGAAGTTAAGCTCTCGCTGTTTGCAGATGAAAATATACTCTACTTAGAAAATCCTAAAGACTCTATGAAAAAGCTTCTAGAAACAATAGACTCATATAGCAAGGTGGCAGGCTATAAAATTAACACACAAAAATCAATGGCCTTTCTATACACCAATAATAATAAGGAAGAAATGGACATTAAGAAAACAACCCCGGGGCCGGGCGGTGGCGCTAGAGGTAAGGTGCCTGCCTTGCCAGCGCTAGCCTTGGACGGACCGCGGTTCGATCCCCCGGTGTCCCATATGGTCCCCCAAGCCAGGAGCGAATTCTGAGCGCATAGCCAGGAGTAACCCCTGAGCATCACTGGGTGTGGCCCAAAAACCAAAAACCAAAAAAAAAAAAAAAAGAAAACAACCCCATTCACAATAGTTCCACACAAACTCAAATACTTGGAATCAACTTGACTAAAAATATGAAGGACCTATATAAAACTCTGCTCCAAGAAATAAGAGAGGACACGCGAAAATGGAAACACATACCCTGCTCAAGGACTGGCAGGATTAACATCATCAAAATGGCAATATTCCCCAAGTCATTATACAGATTTAATGCGATTCCTCTAAAGATACCCTTGGCATTCTTCAAAGAAGTGTATCAAGCACTTTTGAAATTCATTTGGAAAAATAAACACACTAGAATAGCTATAGCAATCACTGGGAAAAAGAATATGGGAGGAATTACTTTCCCCAACTTTAAACTTTACTACAAAGCAATAGTTATCAAAAACAGCATGGGCTTGGAATAAAGAAGGCCCTCAGATCAGTGGAATAGGCTTGAATACTCAGAGAATGTTCCCCAGACATACAATCACCTAATTTTTGATAAAGGAGCAAGAAATCCTAAATGGAGCAAAGAAAGCCTCTTCAACAAGTGGTGTTGGCACAACTGGCTAGCCACTTGCAAAAAATTAAACTTAGACCTCCAGCTAACATCATGTACAAAGGTAAAATCCAAATGGATTAAAGACCTCGATATCAGACCCAAAACCATAAGATATATAGAACAACACATAGGCAAAACACTCCAGGATATTGAGACTATAGGCATCTTTCAAGGAGGAAACTGCACTCTCCAAGCAAGTGAAAGCAGAGATTAACAGATGGGAATATATTAAGCTGAAAGCTTCTGCACCTCAAAGGAAATAGTGCCCAGGATACAAGAGCCACCCACTGAGTGGGAGAAACTATTCACCCAATACCCATCAGATAAGGGGCTAATCTCCAAAATATACAAGGCACTGACAAAACTTTACATGAAAAAAACATCTAATCCAATCAAAAAATGGGGAGAAGAAATGGACAGACACTTTGACAAAGAAGAAATACAAATGGCCAAAAGACACATGAAAAAATGCTCCACATCACTAATCATCAGGGAGATGCAAATCAAACAACTATGAGGTACCATCTCACACCACAGAGATTGGCACACATTACAAAGTATGAGAATGAACAGTGTTGGTGGGGATGTGGAGAGAAAGGAACTCTTATCCACTGCTGGTGGGAATGCCGTCTAGTTCAACCTTTATGAAAAGCGATAAGGAGATTCCTCCAAAACCTGGAAATCGAGCTTCCATATAATCCAGCTAGACCACTCCTAGGAACATACCCTAGGAACACAAAAATACAATAAAAAAATCCCTTCCTTACACCTATATTCATTGCAGCACTATTTACCATAGCAAGACTCTGGAAACAACCAAGATGCCCTTCAACAGACAAATGGCTAAAGAAACTGTGATATCTCCTAGGGATGTACCCTAAGAACTCAAGAATACAATACAAAAACCCCTTCCTCACACCTATATTTATTGCAGCACTATTCACAATAGCCAGGATCTGGAAACAACCAAGATGCCCTTCAATAGAGGAATGGCTAAAGAAACTATGGTACATATACACAATGTAATATTATGCAGTCATCAGGAGAGATGAAGTCATGAAATTTTCCTATACATGGATGTACATGGAATCTATCGTGCTGAGTGAAATAAGTCAGAGGGAGAGAGAGAAAGAAGCAGAATAGTCTCTCTCATCTATGGGTTTTAAGAAAAATAAAAGTCATTTTTGCAACAATCCTCAGAGACAATTAGAGGAGGGCTGGAACTTCCAGCTCACTTCATGAAGCCCACCACAAAGAGTGGTGAGTGCAGCTATAGAAATAACTACACAGAGAACTATCATAATCATGTGAATGAATGAGGGAACTGGAAATCCTGGAGTACAGGTGGGGGTGGGGTGGGATGGAGGGAGTTTTGGGACATTGGTGATGAGAATGTTGCACTGGTGAAGGGGGTGTTCTTTACATGACTGAAACCTAATCACAATCATTTATGTAATCAAGATGTGTAAATAAAGAAAAAAAAGTTTAAAAAAAGTTTTTGCATACAAAAAAAAAGAAACTGTGGTACATATACACAATGGAATATTATGCAGCTGTCAGGAGAGATGAAGTCATGAAATTTTCCTATACATGGATGTACACGGAATCTATTATGCTGAGTGAAATAAGTCAGAGAGAGAGAGAAAAAAACGCAAATTGTCTCACTCATCTATGGGTTTTAAGAAAAATAAAAGACATTCTTGCAATAATAATTTTCAGACACAAAAGAGAAAAGAGCTGGAAGTCACAGCTCACTTCATGAAGCTCACCACAAAGAGTGATGAGTTTAGTTAGAGAAAGAACTACATTTTGAAATTTCCTAATAATGAGAATGTGTCAGGGAAATAGAAAACCTATCTAGAGTACAGGCAGGGGGGTTGGGTGGGGAGGAGGGAGATTTGGGACATTGGCCATGGGAATGTTGCACTGTGATGGGTGGTGTTCTTTACATGACTGTAACCCAAACACAATCATGTATGTAATCAAGGTGTTTAAATAATATATATATATAAATACATATATATATATATAATGATTAAGGTGTTTATCTTGCATATGGCAGATCCTGTCTCCAACACTAGCACCATCACATGGTCCATCCTCCACCCCCCATAACTCCTTGAGACAGGAGGGGTAGGGAATTCCTGATCACAGCTTGAGAATGATTCCCATAAAATAAAATATGAAATAAAGGCACACTGAAAATTTTTAATGTTTTCTTTCTATATTCTTGAAAAGAGGTGATGCAGAAACTAGATAATCAAACTCCAGAGAAACTAGAATGATCAATGAATGGAATAGTTGGGAATGAATAATTTTCCCAAATCAATTTACCAAGTTGCTGACCTGATCTGTCTGCATCGTGAATAATGAAGTGTCCTGGGGCTGAATTTGGGAAGGAAACAGAAGATTAACATTTTTAATAATATAGTTTTAATAAATTCATTATTTTAAAAGAAACAGGCAGAAAACCACACATATAAATTAGAGCCCATAACATTTTGTCAGAAAAGTACATCAGAAAGTTTTAGAAATTTCTGTTAAGTTAGGCAATTTTGAAATTTAAATGTAATTTGAGAGGGGACCGCACCCAGATGTACTGCGGGCTTATTCTGGCTCTGCTCAGGGTCACTCCTGCCAAGGTACAGAGATTCCAATGTGGTGCAGAAAATCAAAATCAAGTTAGCTGAATGTAAAGCAGGAAGAACATTACCTTTCTGGCTTCAAAAGTAATTTTTGATATGAGGTTTTAGAAGTAGAAATTTGAGCTAGTGGATTAGGATGACAATAAAAACCATTAAATAAAGGTCAGCGTCTTTAGGACATCTTTGATGAGCAACTTCAGATATCTATGTCTCTCAGCTACACATTTAAACTTCAAGTTATATTAAATTTGATCTTACCATATCATCCATATATTATTCTGTGAGTCATAGCTTAAAACTTTTATGCAATATATTCAAGCTAGAAAAAATTTAAGGGAATAGTATAGTGATCTTTCAGAGAATATAGACGTTTCATTATAATGACAGCTGCACTTGTGTCCTAAACCCTGTAGTCAAGACGAGAGGAATTTTTTGTATTCTAACAAGTTCAAAAATTTGACATCAGTAACACCAGCAGGAAAGATGAGCTAGTGACACTGACAAAAGATAAATGACTGAGAATAGGCTCAGTTCTGTTACATCCAGGTTTTTTTTTTTTAACTTTAGACCCAGTGGTGCTGAAGTTAGTCTCAGACCAATGCTCAGGAGACACTCTGCATGCAAACCACCCACTCCAGCTTGTTGGAAATTTTATAAAGCTAGTTTCTAAAAGTCAAAATCTCATAAGAACATGAGACATCAAAAGAATGATAAAAGCAACAAAATTCTGGAACTGAAAAAGATAAATGAACATTAACACGGTGGGACAAAAATATATGCACCTGTGGTGATATAAAAACCATCCAATTCTTTACTCAGAACTCAACTGTGTTAAGAATGAAATATGGGGATAATAGGAAATAGAAGTTAAGATAATAAGAAAGGGATACTAAGGTCAAGAAAGTAAACATAGTGGTTAGGTTGCTTGCCTTGTAAGTGACTAATTTGGGCTCAATCCCCAGCCTCAAGTCTGGCCCCTTAAGCCTTACCAGGAGTAATCACTGAGCACAGGGAAGTGTGGAGAAAGAAAGAAATAAAAGGAACTGATTATTCAAGATATTATTAATTCAAGCAAGCAGTACCACATCTGACTCCTGCACAGACTTGAGATTTCCACAAAGGGTATCTAGAGGGTATTCAAACATGATTGGTAAGGTGGAATATAGAGGCATATTAGGAAAATAGCAGAACAGGTTATAATTTACATAACAATGACTGAGAATATAAATCTCTCTCTCTCTTTGAACTCCAAGACCCACAAATTCTTCCCTATTCACCTCCCATTACACAAAGGTTTGGAGTCATTTATCACCCATCCACACCCACCCAGACAAGAAGAAACTGGAAATCTGACTTGCTCAATAAAGTAAGTTGCTAAAATATATGATGTCAGGGGATCCTAAAGAGGAAGCTGAACTGGAAAATTCTAGAACAATACCTAGAGTCAATGAGCTTTACCTATCTGAGAAACTTCTTTGCCATTTATTTCTTCCAAGTATCGCTTATATGTAAGTTTCATATGTAAGGAATGCTCACATGATGCTGTAAGTCCTTATCAGGTATTTGAAAAACATCTCAAAGAAGAACTAAATAGTTAGAAACAAGCGGAAATACCAGACTTAATAAGAGAAAAGCCAGGCTGGAGAGATAGCATGGAGCTAAGGCATTTGCCTTGAGTCCAGAAGGACTGTGGTTCGAATCCCAGCAACCCATATGGTCCCCTGTGCCTGCCAGGGGTGATTCCTGAGCGTAGAGCCAGGAGTGATCCCTGAGCACTGCCAGGTGTGGACCCCCCCCCAAAAAAAAAGAAGAGAAAAGCCCTCATATTATTATTAGTAATAATACACTTACAGATATAATGGGAAAGTGTCATAATCATGTCATAATAGGAGGATACTATTGAAAAGCCAGTATTCCCATATATTGAAATAGGTTTTTGAACTTAGAAAATAAAGTAAGCAGTCTCTTATAGAAGTTGTATGAGAAAAGAAAATGTCAAATTGAGTTTAAGAATGCCTTCAAACTTCTAAGGGAAAATTGATTTTTTTTTTTGGTTTTTGGGTCATACCTGGCAGTGCTCAGGGGTTATTCCTGGCTCCAGGCTCAGAAATTGCTCCTGGCAGGCACAGGGGACCATATGGGGCGCCGGGATTCGAACCGATGACCTCCTGCATGAAAGGCAAACGCCTTACCTCCATGCTATCTCTTCGGCCCCGGAAAATTGATTTTTAATGTGACATCCAAGAAATACAATTTCAGGTATGTATAGATACTTTTATGCCCAGTTTTTTTTTTCCCTGAAAAGTTCAGAATGATGTAGTTTAATTTTGAAAATAAAGGTGTTTTAAAGGTTTAAATAACAAATAAACAAGTTTTGTAGGAAGGAGGGTGAGTAGTAAAAAGAATGTAGGAAATTCTCAGCATACATTTAATAGGCCCCTAGAAATAATGGTCCAACAAGTACTGATGTCGCTACCTGAGACTAGGACCACCAAAAAGTAGAGACAGGAAGGTTCCTCAAGAAGATTAAACTAAATATTTAATGCTTTCCACAAAATGAGAAGACATTTACTGTTGGTGAAACATTGTCTGCTTATTCTCCACAGAAAACATGTAAAAATTTCCAAAAAAGTAAGAATGGAATTCCCATATGGCCCAGGAATTCCATCTCAGCATTTACCTCCAAATGGAAAAATATTAATTTGAAAAGTTAAAATGAGCACGAAATATGCTTACATACTTAATACAATAGCCAGGATATTTAAACAACGCAAATATCTAACAGCAGATGAATGGATACAGAAATTATGGTATACACACAATGGAATACTATGTAGCTATTAGAAAAGATGAAATCATGCAGTTTGCTGATGGAACTGGAGAGTATCTTGTTAAGTGAAATAAATCTAAAAGTAGACAAATACCTGACAACCTCACTCAGCTGATGGATACAAAGGCAAAATAAGTAACAGTACTGAACGAGAATAAAACTTGGCCTTAGATTAAAAACATCATTAAGCAGTGGGAAAGGGGAAAGAAAGGTGGTGAGGGTCTTAGTACTTTTGTGGTAATGGTTGTTTATACCTCAAAACCTTAAATGTCAATGGTATTTTAACTATGTTGTCAAACTATAATTATACTGTATGAAGATACTGTATTAATTTATGCATATTTAATATAGAAATAACCCCTAAGCCTAGAGCTGAATTGGTGCTCAATATCTAAAAAGAGTCAAGCAAACCAACCAATAAGCAAATAAGTAAGATCCTACAATAAATTCTGCAGAGGAAAAGAAAAAGTTGGCATGAAGGAAGATGCAAAAGGAATGATCTGGCCATTTAGAACACTTATGTCATCAATGGCTGAGTTACTTCATTAAGGGAATTCTATGGGCACCAAGACCAGAAGAAAGGATTGAACTCCGTGGAAAGGAGGCTAGAGTTCTCTATGTCTTCACTTTCCAGAGAGATCAGTTAATAAACAAACTTCAGAAATCATGATGAGAAAGTCATGCACACAGGTGGAGAACCACAGGTTTTTCTACGAAACAAAAAAATGGCTCTTCATGGTTTTAAAATAAAAAAATAGTTGGAGAAACAGTCTCACAGGTAAGGCATTTATTTATCTTGTATTAAGCTGACTTGAATGAAATCGCTGGCACCATTTGGTCCCCCGATTGCTTCTAGGGGTGATTGCTGAGTGCAGAGCCAGGAACATGCATGCCCTGGGTATTGTTAGATGTGGCCCCAAAACATCAACAACAAAATTTTTAAATCATGGCAATAAAAAAATATTTTAGGGACCACAGAAATAGTACTCAGCTCAGTACCCTACTCAGGTAGGGTGTTTGCATTGCATGCAGATGACGGTTTATTCTGGCATCCAAGCATGGTCAGGGGTAATTCCTAAGAGTAGAGCCAAGATCAACCTCTGAGCATTGCTGGGTGTGGCTCCAAAACAAACCCAAAATACATCCCCCAAATTAAAAAAACATCGTTTAACTTGGCATTTCAAAAGAGAATGTTGAAAAATTATAGAAGCTTTCAAAATTCAAAAAGCTTGCTCTCACACACTTTGCTCTCACACACTCGCAAGGAAACACCTGCATTATTGACATGTGACACGATTAATTTATAAAGAGAGGATGTCCTGTGTCATATGGAATTTGGCTCCAATAAGGGATCACAGCAATAGAACAACAAGTTGTGCATTTGCCTTGCATGTGGCCTACTGGATTTGATGCTTTATACCACATATGACTCCCAAGCAACCCCAGGAGTAAGACCTGAGTACAGAGCCAGGAGTAACTCCTGAATATCACTAGGTGTGGCTCAACCTTCCCCAAATCAATTTTTAAAAGTTTACTCTTAAAA
Source organism: Suncus etruscus (assembly GCF_024139225.1). Taxonomy (NCBI): domain Eukaryota; kingdom Metazoa; phylum Chordata; class Mammalia; order Eulipotyphla; family Soricidae; genus Suncus; species Suncus etruscus. The sequence continues at coordinate 108,585,440 of NC_064857.1, read as the reverse complement.
ACCTTGTAGCTTTTCTATAGACCTGTATTATTAGTTTGAAATATTCCTATGTTACCCTTTAAATAATGAAATCTAGTTTAGCTCAAGACAGCTTGTAACTTCTAGTCGAGAAATCAACAGAACTCCATTAACTATAGCTAATTACAGTCAAGGGATACTTAGTATGTGTTAGGTTTACGAGGCTTGTAGAATATTAGCCCTGGATGGGGTTGGATGATGGGGGATGGAGGATGAGGTCTTTCTTCTGCAGCTCAGACCACGCGTCTGCCACCCTGTTCAGCTGGGGGGTCTGAGGGTTCGGGATAGCAGGGGGTAGAAAACTCACAGGCAGTCAGGCTTCAGGAGACATCAGCTTTAAACCTTGAATAAGGCTGAAGAAATCCCGCAGCCTTCCTCAGACCCTTGCTTTTATATACAAGAATGAGGTACCACCCTAGGGTGGGAGCAGAATACCAAGTAAGGAATAATCCAATATACTATCAACAGGTCACACCCTAGGGTGGGGCACAAATATTGATTAGGGTAGGATTTATGTACATATATCATTTAATCTTCACAACAACCTTAAAATGTCCAATAGTTTCCATTATTGAATTTCTAAGTGGTGGTGTGAAGCTTTATTCTGACAGGCTTGATTACTATCTTATATTATAATGTGTAAATATATATAATATAGTAGTATAGATATATACTATAATGTGCTATGTGAGCGGAAATATACATAATTTTTTAAAAATTATACCCTTCTTAGCATATGGGTTTTTGCAAGTAAATAAAAGCTTACCTGGGTAAATCCATTAAATGAACCACCAGTAGCCTAAATAATGAAAATCAGTTATGTTATTTTATCATCTTTGTACGATTAATATATGTCCATTACACAAGTTGAAAAGTAAAGACCACTACAAATTTTAAAATAACACAAAAACTCATACATGGAAGTACTAAGAAAATACAAAAAGCTATATTATATTATTTTAAATAGGCTGACAAAAAGAAGCAATTATTCTTGCAATTACTGCTGATGTGGCTCAGTTCTACCCCAAACCAACAATCTTAATAATGAGAAGGTGATTCCTGATAGGAACAACAAAAGTTACTTTTCCAGGTCATAAAAATATTGTAAAAGCAGTACTTGCACTTTTTCTCTAATAATATGATGTAAAATTCTGATACAATAGTTTTTGTGGGGCAGGTTATAAACCATTTGATATGTTCTTATTGAGCTGGAGTAAATTAGAAACGATCAATAAGTCTGTTCTACCTAGTTTTAGTGCATAATAAAAATAAAAATAAGAATAATAAGCACAGTAATGAGGAAGCAAATTGGTTCCTAACATAATCTTTTTGTTTTGTGAACATAAGTGTTTTTGTCAGCCTATTTGCATTTGATTTGTACAGATTTAAAAATCTGCCAAGGCGGAAAGGCGGGCACTGAGAAGAGAGAGAGAGAGAGAGAGAGAGAGAGAGAGAGAGAGAGAGAGAGATGGATAATGCAGTAGATGGAGACATGAGGAAAGACAGAGCCTACAGAAGTCTTGGCTACTCTACACTACAGACTGGGGTAAGTACCTCTTCTTTATCAGCCTCTAGTTCTTGATACAACAATCCATATCTTTGATTAGCAATTTCATCTTCAGATAAATCTGAGTTTCTGATGTCACTTTCTTGGGGACTACAGGAACTCCCAGTGCTAACATTCTGGGAAGTTCCCAGAACCAATGATCTAGCTATCACTTGGCTTTGTTCCCAGCCTCTAGCAGTTGCTTGTTCTTCACATACATTTGTTAATAAGTCTATCTTCAGCCCTTTAATTACTATACCTAAATGGTCCCCGCAATTATTTAGGACTTCCATGTGCTTGACAGACCACTGGTTATCAGAATGAAGCCTAGTGGCAGATCTTGGTTGGCCAACTGGTATACCAGAAAATTCTGACAAATATTATTCATTTCTGAATCCAAGCTTGGCCACCAAATTTGACCTGTATATTTTCCCCAAGATTCTGTGTTTGTAGCTCCTGGCAAATGAGGGGCATGACTAGAGTTTCCAGTCACTGTACTTTCAGGCTCCTCTATTAATGAATGCCCTGCCTTATAAAAATACCATTTATTTCTGTTTGTATTAGTTCCCAGGAAATAATTAAGACCTGTCTTAGACTGAGCTATCAGTTCAGGTTTTACTGGTAAAATAACAGATTGATTTTTATCCCTGTCACCTCTAGTGTCATGTAACAAAGCCCCATGCTGAGTTTCATCAGTATCTATACTTCCCATTGCTGAGTAATATTTTGTATTCTGATTAGGATCACATAATTGATTTCTGTAAATCTTTTCTTAATAAATCCTTTATCTCCAGGCCAGCATCATCAATATTAGATGCAGAGTAAATACACAGAGGAAGATTCAAATTATCTATGTGACTGGCAGATTTTGCTCCAGAACTTTCTATAATAGCACAATTATTTATTACAATTTGAATCCCATCTTCAAGTCCATCTTTGTGACTAAATTTATCTGCCAAATCTAGTCTTTGCATGTCTTTTACTATTACATCACTTTTCTCAATATAATTTTCACTAGTCTTTATATTTTCCTTACATCTATGTCTTATATCTTTCCTAGCTTCCTCTTCATTGATTTTCAAGGCATCTCAGCCTTGATTTGCAATGGTTATATAATCTAATGCCTTATTTCCTGAATTTTTACATATTTCCCTTCAAGTTCTTCTGTATCTTCTAATGCAATAGCTTCAGTGTCTACCTTTTCACATTTCTTCACATTTGTTAACAAAGAATCTTCTATCCTTTGCTGATCTTCTTTGGGCTTTCTGACATCTTGACTTTCTTTGACCAGGCCATCAGTTTCCAAGACTTGTATCTCTGCACCAGGGAAACCACAAAGCTGGTCCATGTCCACACGAGCAGCAATGGTACACTCAATCTCAGGAACAGGCTTTGGGAATGGTTCTTCATTTCCACCTTGGGAGGATGGCCCCAAGACAGGCCAGTTTGAAGGGGATAACATTTGAATGGCAATTTCAGTGTCACACTCTAGATCAGAGAAGCATGCAGAGTCTTCCTGAGATCCACCCTGGATAATATACTGGCTGACACTGTCTATACAAGCATCAGGGCCCCAAATAAATGCACCAAAATCAATCTGTGATCTTTGAATTTCTTCGGCCAACCCACTGTCTGGAGCTTCCTCCAAGATCAGATTACACAGAGAAAGACTTTTTGAAGCTTCAGTCTTTAGAACATGCAGAACAGCAAAGAGAAAAAAAAAACATAAGACGAAACAAAATAGGATAATATTTGATGAGAGGCACAAAGCTCTTTAGAAGGGTGACAGCAGTTTCACAAAACTAGGAGCATTTAAATCAAAGAGCCTAAGATAAAATCTGTGTCTAATAATGCCATGAGATATCACAGATCGTTTTAGATAAAATGCCATGTGTATAATTCTTATTAATTATTAAAAAATCCAGAAATTGATGGTCATTTACCTACCGGTTGTACCAAATCAGCACTTGTCTATATGAATAAAAAAAAAATCAAGGTAAGAAAGTAAAAAATAATGACTTAAAATAAAATAAAAACAAACCCCCTGCAGTCCAAAGTTAACATTCTGCTAAAGGTTGTGGCTTTTACTAGTTTGAAATTAAATTTCCAACTTGCATTCATAATAGGAGTGAGTTTTATGCTAATACCATTTTACACTACACAATTTCTAACTAAGTCTGTCCTTGTCTAGTATCAATAAGGATGGTTTGTGTTTATGTTTATGTTTGTGTTTTATAGGCTTTGAAATAAAAATCTGAGTAAATTAAAGTAAGATTAAATACCAGCATCCACACAATTATATAGCTACAAATCCACACAATTAGCCATATTCTCTGATAGACTATGAAAATAAAATCTTTATTAAACTTATCCTATACTGGATTATGACTTGGAGGAATTTCTGGTAAAGAATGTTTTGATATAATAATTTTGATTGCCTCAAGGATATCTGGAGGTTATTCCTCAGGGTGTCCTCTTAGCACGCATGCACGCGCACACACACACACACACACACACACACACACACACACACACACAAAATCAGGGATGCAAACGGAATCAAAACAATTAAGCAATTATGTCTAAATTTCAAAGTTTTGTCATTATCATTCCCAGTATGAATGTCCTCTAAAATAGCATGTCAAACAAAATTGCTTATCTATAATCTAAGGATCTTAAATAGAATCTCAGTGAAGAGAAAAATCTCTATTTTTATTTGCTTGGTGTTTTTTTGGTTTTTTGTTTGTTTGTTTGTTTGTTTGTTGTTTTTTTGGTTAGTTTTGTTTTGGGATCATAGCTGGCTATGCTCAGGGCTTTCTCCTGAGACTGTGCTCAGGAATCACTCCTAGCTGTACTTGGGGATCATATGGGATGCTTGGAATCAAACTTTATTGTCAATGTGCAAGGCAAATGACCTGCCTGCTGTACTATTACTCTAAGCCCACATTCTGAAGTACAAATAGGCATGTGGCCAGGGATTTTGCTGGCTTCCACTTTTTCTGCTTCAAAGAAACTGCTACTTCAAAACAAGAAGGTCTGCTTAAAAAGAACAGTTGCATAAAATATTTAGAACTACCAAACTTTTCCCTTGAAGGCTCACCTAAAAAAATGATGAAAACATGAAATTTAAGTTCAGTTAGTAGGTAAAAGAACCTGAGTTTTTCAAAGACGGAGTAGACAAAGACTGTATGTCTAGATGTGAAGCTCAAAATAAACACGGTTACTTTCAGAGCACAAAGCTAGTTGTATTTCTATTCCACAGGTAATTCTGGTAATACTCACCTTTGCATACAGATTATCTCAAGAAATCAATCACATTCTATTAACTACCATTTTATTGATACATGTTGGGATAAATATGAATCTTATTGCACTATTCCCTTACACAACCTTCTGTGGCAAATGTTGTTGTTCTGATTTTATAGATGTTTTAGAAAAACAGGTTTAGAAAATTTTAGTTGTTAGATATCGAACAGATATAAACAGCAGACGACAGATTAAAATGAGATGATCTGGATCTAATGCGCAAAATCTTGAGGAAGCCTGCCATTGGATTGCTTCAACCACACTTCTCTTACATTCCAGTTAAGAGCAACACCAAATGTGAATGTCCTTCATTCCAGTATCTACCTGAGCCATGAAGAAACATAAAAGTACACAACCTTAATTCTTGCTCACCCAGAAATTCGATTCACTTGCCACTATTTCTAGGTGCTGAATTGAAAGGAGAATGATAACTACTTAAGGAAAACTCATTGTCATAATATATGCATGTACTGAATATTAAATATAAAAAGCTTTTAGGGCCAGAGAGATAGTATAGTGGGTAGGGTGCTTGACTTGCATGTGACCAATTCCAGTTCAATCCCTGGTGTCCCATGTGGTCTTCTGAATCCTGCCTGGAGGATCTCTAAGTGCAGAACCAGAAGTAAACCCTGAGCAGTGTTGAGTGTGGTTGCCAAACAAAACACACACACACACATATACACACACATATATATACATATACTTTATGCATACAAAAAAACCTAAATATGTAGTTTGAAAAAATTTTGGAACCCAAATACATCAAAATAAAGAAATCTCAGTAAACTTACCGTCCAAAGGTCCCAAGGCAATGTCTAAAAACAAACAAATACAAGTATTGTTAATAATCAAAGCCCAAACATGTAAAAAAGCTGAGGGAATAAAAGTTCTTAAGATAGCAGGGGGTGGGAGGAGGGAGATAGGCAACATTGGTGGTGCAAAGGTTACACTGGTGAAGGGGTTTTTCCTTTCTTTAACTGAAACTCAAACTACAAACATATTTGTAATCATGATGCTTAAATAAATATATTATAAAAGTAAAAATAAAAAGTGAACAGAAGTCACACCAGAAACAAAAGTCAAACCAGAAACAAAAGTTCATGTGATAAAAATCATGAAATATTTAATAATTAAATTGAGCAAGTATCTTTGGAGATAAGAAAGTCTCATGTCTATAAAGTTCAATGATAATCACTAGACACTGTCAGCAACTGAACATTAAAATATGCCAGTGGTACAAGAACACAATACAATAATGTCCTCTGCATGCCTATGTTCATTACAATTCTATTTACAATAGCCAGAATCTGGAACCAGGTGGTTCCAGATCAGTGGCTAAAGAAACTATGGCACATATACACAATGGGATACTATGCAGATGTCATGAAATTTTCCTAAACATGGATGGACACCAAAAGATTGGTGAGTGCAGTTAGAGAAATAAGTACACCAACAACTATCAAGATTCAAGACAATGGTAATCGAAGACAGGCAGGGGGTGGGGAGGAGAAAAATGAGGGCATTGGTGGTGGGAAAGTTGCACTGGTGAAGTGGGGGGGATGAAATTTTTATGACATAAACTCAACTACAAACATGATGTTTATTTAACCATGTTGCTTAAACAAAGATATTAATAAAAATATGCCAGTGGTAATTTTTAAAAAACTGTACTTGGGGGGCCAGAGAGATAGCATGGAGGAAAGGCATTTGCCTTGCATGCAGAAGGTCGGTGGTTTGAATCCCGCATCCCATATGGTGTCCCGAGCCTGCCAGGAGCAATTTCTAAGCTAGGAGTAATCCCTGAGCACTGCTGAGTGTGACCCAAAAACCAAAACCAAAACAAAACTAAACAAAAACTGTACTTGGATTTATCTAAGGTCTGTCTTTAACCAGTACCATGCTTTGTTAGTTGCTACTGATTTGTAGTACAGTTTGAAGCTGGGGAAAGTAATGTCCCCATCTTCTTTTCCCCCAAAATCGCTTTAGCTATTTGTGGAGGCTTATTTTTCTATATGAATTCTATATTAATTTCTATATGGATTCATTTCTATATGAATTCTATATGAATATAAAATAATAGTGTTTAATCTATTTCTTTGAAAATTTCATGGGCATCATTATAGAGGTTATATTACATCTTTATGGTGCTTAGGAAGTATTGCCATTTTAACAATGTTCATCCTCCCAATCCATGAGCAGGCTAGGTGTCTCTACTACCTTGTGTCGTCTTTCATTTCTTGAAGTTTATTTGTTTTCTTTGTTTTTTTAACCCATATAAACAAAATGTTTATTCATTATTTAAAGTGTATCAAATATAAGCAAGCTAGGAGTAAATATACTTTTCTTAATCTAGTAGAGGGCAGCCATATGCACCATTGTGAGGGCCATACACAGTGCCATATGTTGAGAACTTATCCTGATAATTAATTTTAATACTACTTACAAAATTACAAAATTGGTTTTAAAGTTATGAATTCCCTAAACTGTCCCTTGTTCATGAAGCCCAGAGCCATTCTTTCAAATCTGAATGATAATCTAGCTGGATAGAATATTCTTGGTTAGGTGTTTATTTTGTTGAATTTTTTTTTTACAATATCGTTTCATATTATTCTGGGTCACAGAAGTTTTGGTTTTGTTGTTTGTGGTGCTCAGGGAACCTGCTGCTCAGGGCTTACTACTGGTTCTGTACTCAAGGATCACTTCTGGCAGGCTCGAGGTAGTATATGAGGTGCTAGGGATTGAATCAGGGTCAGCCATGTGTCTTCTACCTCTTTAGTTGATTCCAAGATACTTGATATTCTGAGGCAAAACTGTTAATGGTATTGATTTTTTTTAATTCCCTTTTATTATTTGTATTAAAAACAGGAATTTTTACATATTAACTTTGTAGCCTGCCACTTTATTATACAAAATCTATTGCTTCTAGAAACGTTTTGGTAAGAGTATTGTAGAATTTTCTAAATATAGTAACAGTTATCCATAAATAGTATGAGCTTACAATGTTATAATTACTTTTCCTGAAAACTACTTTTACTGTGTGCTCCTCATTCTCATTTGTTTCCAGAAATCTTTGGAGTCCCTCTTTGATTTCTTCTCTGCCCTACTGGTGTTTTAGTAGTGACCTATTTAATTTCCAGGTGTTAAAAGCTATTTCTATTTTCTGTGCATCATAGTCTAAGAGATAGTTGATACACAATTCTTATCCTCTTAATTTATAGAGGAATGCTTTATGGCCCAGCATGTGGTCTTTCTTAAAGAATGTCCTGCGTATTGGAGAAAATATGTATCCTGCTTTTTGGAGGAACAAAAGTCATATATCTATTTATGCATACATACATACATACATACATACATACATACATACACACACATATACTAACTCCCTCTTTTCCATTTCTTCCTTCAAAGCCAATGTTAAGTTTTAGTTTTATCAATCTATCAAGAGGTGACAGGGCAATGTTGAAATCTCCAACTTTACTGTATTGCTATTGATCCTTTTATCAAATCCAGTTGTTTTATGTATTTTGCTGTCCCATCATTGTGTATACATTTGCTTAAGAGTGTGATTACTTCCTGATGTATATATCCCATGATTATTAAGAAATTATCCTCTAGGTGTCAGAGCAGTGGCACAAGTGGTAAGGCATTTGTCTTGCACACACTAGCCTAAAACAGACTGTGGTTCAATCCCACAGCGTCCCATATGGTTCCCCAAGCCAGCAGCTATTTCTGAGTGTATAGCCAGGAGTAACTCCTGAGCATCACCAAGTGTGGCCCCAAAACAAAACAAAATAAACAACAAAAAAAAGAAATCATCCTCTATCTCTTATAACCCTTGAAGCCTAGACTAAGCCATCTAATATGTATGTAAACCATCTGATACATGTATATATTAATATGCATGCCATCTAATATTTAATAAAGTATGGCCAATTCAGCCTTTTAAAGTCTTTTTTGGGGGAAGGATTATCTTCTAACCATTGACTTTAAGTCTTTTCTGACTATTCAAATGTGTTTCTTGCAGGCAGCAAACTTTTGGATTTAGTTTTATGATTCATTTTTGATCTATCTTGTGCATTTAGTTCACTGATGTTGAGATTATAGTCACGTAGTTTTCTTCCATCTTTTTTGCAGAAGTTTAGTGTGTTTTCTGCATTTGTCTTGTCTTAAAATAAGACCCTTCAGTTCTTCTTTTAACGTTTTCTAAGTCTGTAAAGTTCCCCAGCTGTTGTTTTTCCAGAGAGCTGTGTATTTTTCCTTCCTGAATGAGAGACTAGGGTTAAGTGTTCTTAGTGAGTTGTTCATTTCACTGAATTTTTTCACTGCCTTTAGTCCTGGAGGGTTTCTTGTGATAAATCTACTGTAAATTTCAAGGATGCTTCTATATATGTAATTTCCTTTTTTGTTCTGTTGCTTTCAATATTCTATCTCTATGGTTTTAACATCTTTGTGAATAGGATGTGTCATGGGTGGTTTTCTTTGTGTCTCATTTAGTACTCTTGAGGTACTCTTGAGGCATCCAGGATTTGGGTGGACTCCAGCTCTGGAAACTTCTCAGCAATCATACTTTTGACTGTTATTCTTCATATTAGTTTTCTTTCTGGTTCTCTGTGTCTCTAATTATTCTTACATTGTTTCTGTTGAATTGATCCCAAAGTTCTATAGTCATCTGTCACTTATTTCATTATCTGTTCATTTATTTTAAGTTTCTTTTCCACTTTCCAATGTTATCTAAAGTTATTATGCAGGTCATCTTTTAGAGCACTTATTCTGTTCCTAGAAGTTTTTACTCTACTGGTGATGCCTTCCTATGAAGGCCTCATTTTTCATTTTCCCTACCAAATTTTTCAGTTCTGTCATTTCTGTTTGAAGTTTTCTCATTTCTATCCCATATGCTCTTGAAACTTATGGCTGTGAATGTCAAGGTTAACGTCCTTACCAGAGAGGTTATATAGGTGGCTCAAACTAGTTTGAGCCTTTATAAACAAACAAATAAACAAATAAACAAATAAATAAACTGGGTCTTTAGAATTACCCTCTTCATTCACTAAGTGTGGTGGGGTTCTGCTTTGCTTTTCCACTGTGACTGTTGCATTGGAACGATGTTTTCTATGTGTTGGGATGTGACTCATTTACTGGAAAAATAGCACAACTACAGAGCAAAGTGGGGCAGCTGCATTCTTCCTGGGGTACACTGACCTGGGAATTAAAATGCTTTTTTTGAGTAACAAGGAAAATTCTGCTGCTGGTTTGTTTGCCTGCTCACTTTCTTGAGCCTATGTCCTGAAAGCCATTCTTCCTGGATCTGGAAGCCTCCATTTAATATGCAAGTGCTGATTATTTAGATAATTTACACTTTCATGCTTCATTGTCCTTGAGAATCATGGTTTCCAAAAGCTAGTACATATTTTTTTGAGATTTATATTCTTGTAGCGATCAAGGGTTCTTTTTTCATAAGAAATAATAAACAACAGGATGGAGGAATTGCCTTGCATGTGGTGGACCCAAGTTCAATCCTACGCATCACATGTGGACTCCTGAGCACTGACAAGAGTAATCCCTCTGGGATTATCCAGGAGTAAGCCCTGAGCACTGCTAGATGAAATATCACATTTATCAATCCTCAGTATCATGAAGGAAGTACTCACTTATGTGAACTCAACAGAGATCACAAGCTGAGCCATTCTGTTCATATAAAAACATCTATGTAAAGCACAAGGTAAGGTAAGATGTAAGGGAAAGAATTTAAGCAAAAGGAACAAGTCGCACTGAACAGCATTGGGTTTTAGGTTATTTCAACCCAACTTTTCTTATTTCCCAAAGAGGAGATATGATTAGATTTGGAGATCAAGTCTGCTCTGCAGTAGTCACTCAGTTATTTTTCCATAATGTAGTACTATTGTTCTTTCAAACAAAGATTTTTGAAATTTTAATCCAGTCTAGTTTTCAAAATTTTTTCATCTTAGTCCTAAATCTTCATGAAATTTTATTACTCATGAATGAATTTATTTAAAAATTATTATAAAATGTTTCTCGACTCATTTGTGCAGATAGAAGTTCTTGAAATATAACCCACAAAATTCACAGTACTCCATTTGCTATAAAAATAACAAATGATAGAGTAATCAGATAGGATGTCATGATTTTTACTGGCTGCTATATGATAAAAAATCTTGGAGTATCGCTTCTTCTGGCTAAGATCAAGTGTAGTGGAGAAATATCGGAATAATATAATCTGAACCACATCTTAATCATTCAGTGGATTCTTGGTTCCAAGGCAAAACCCTCAAACTGACTGATGATGATGAATGTCACAAAATTTTAGAGAATATTCCAAAGAACACTGAAGTTTCATTTGAAGCAAACTTGAAAAACAGTTAAAATAAGTTTAAAGATTTTTCTTTTAATTTTTGAAGTTCCAGAAGACTCAAAATGTAAAACTCTAATGTACACAGTAAATCTCCTGAAAGGAAACAGAGAAGCAGCTTCCTGAAATATTCACCCAGAGACACATTCTTTTAGGCAAAGAATCAAGTTTAGTGTCTGATTCATGTAATTGTTTGATTTATTGCCATCTAACATTTCTTTAATTGTTCTTATATTTTAACAGGAGGCTGTTAGAAATACAGAAATATCCTAGAATAAAACATGAATTAAACAGGAGCTTTATTTATTGAGGATGATACTGGGCTGTCTGTGCACCCAGTGGTTTCTACTAAACTTCAAGACAAGAAAATTGGCTGGGTCTCAATTCCTTTGCTGCAGTTGTTGTTTCAGGGGCATAATCTGAGATGCTCAGGGTTTACTTCTAGTTACTGTATTTGCTGGCATATAAGAGGACGGGGCGTATAAGACGAACCCCTAATTTTGCAGTTAAAACATAGGTTTAGGCCAAGTGGTGTTAGCACAACTGGTTAGCCACTTGCAAAAAAGCGAACTCAGACCCCCAGCTAACACCATGTAAAAAGGTAAAATCCAAATGGATTAAAGACCTTGATATCAGATCTGAAACTATAAGGTATATAGAACAACATGTAGGTGAAACACTCCAGGACATTGAGACTAAAGGCATCTTTAAGGAGGAGACAGCATTTCCAAACAAGTTGAAGCAGAGATAAACAGATGGGACTATATTAAGCTGAGAAGCTTCTGCATCTCAAAGGATATAGTGCCCAGAATACAAAGGCCACCCACTGAGTGGGAGAAATTATTCACCCAATACTCATCAGACAAAGAGCTAATATCCAAAATTTACAAGGTACTGACAGAACTATACAAGAAAAAAACAACTAACCCCATCAAAAAATTGGGAGAAGAAATGAACAGACACTTTGAAAAAGAAGAAAGGCAAATGGCCAAAAGGCACATGAAAAGATGCTTCACATCACTAATCGTCAGGGAGATGCAAATCAAAACTACTATGAGGTACCACCTCACGCCACTGAGATTGGCACACATCACAAAAAAGGAAAACAAGCAGTGCTGGCAGGGATGTGGAGAGAAAGGAACTCTTTTTCATTGCTGGTGGGAATACCGTCTAGTACAACCTTTATGAAAAGCGATATGGAGATTCCTTCACAAACTGGAAATCGAGCTCCCATACGATCCAGCTATACCACTCCTAGGAATATACCCTAGGAACACAAAAATACAACACAAAAATCCCTTCCTTACTCCTATATTCATTGCAGCACTATTTACAATAGCCAGACTCTGGAAACAACCAAGATGCCCTTCAACAGATGAGTGTCTAAAGAAACTGTGGTACATATACACAATGGAATACTATGCAGCCGTCAGGAGAGATGAAGTCATGAAATTTTCCTATACATGGATGTACATGGAATCTTTTATGCTGAGTGAAGTAAGTCAGAGGGAGAGAGAAAGACACAGAATGGTTTCACTCATCTATGGGCTTTAAGAAAAATGAAAGACATTTTTAACAGTATCTCAGAGACAAGAGAGATGAGGGCTGGTAGGTGCAGCTCATGACATGAAGCTCATCACATAGAGTGATGAGTACAATTGGAGAGATGACTATACTGAAAACTATCATAACAATGTGAATGAATGAGGGAAGCAGAAAGCCTGTCTCGAGTACAGGTGTAGGGGGGTGGGGAGGAGGGAGATTCGGGAAATTGGTGGTGGGAATGTTGCACTGGTGAAGGGGGGTGTTCTTTACATGACTGTAACCATACAACTATAATCATGTTTGAAATCATGGTGTTTAAATAAAGATAATTATATTAATAAAAAAAAACCATAGGTTTAGGCCTCTATTCGCTGTATCAGACAGAACGTTCCTGAGCTGCAACTGTATGTACCACAGTGAGTCTATCACAACAAGCAAAGGTTCAAAGGTTCTACTGGAATAGATTTCCTCTCTGACTCTGGCCAATCTGAGCAGCTTTTGACAGTGTAGATTCGGGTCCAGAACATTGTCTAATTTGCATGCATCAAAAGCCTGCTTGGATTGGCTGAGTTAGAGAGGCGGTCTGAGGAACCTTGCAGTGATTGGTGCAAAACAGTGTCTAATTTGCATGCATTTAAAGCCTGCTTGGATTGGCTGAGTTAGAGAGGCGGTCTGAGCAGCCTTGCAGTGATTGGTGCAGGATCGAGTTGGAAAATTCGTTTTGTGGCAATATTCAGACAATTTTCATTTAGCGGCATATTGAAACATTTTTCGGGATATATTCGGCATATAAGACGACTCCTGATTTTCGGTTGACTTGTTTTTGTTTCAAAAGTCGTCTTATATGCCGGAAAATACAGTATTCACTCAGGAATTACTCCTGAAATTGCTCAGAGTACCATATGGGATTCCAGGGATAGAACCTAGGCCAGATATGAGCAAAGCAAATGTTTTATCTGCTGTACTATCGCTGGCCTCCCACATGAAAATTTGTGATGAAACTTCATGCATTAATTGAAGCAAACAATAGCATGTTTTTGTTTTTTTGTTTTTTTTTTGGGTTTATTTGGGGGGGGCTACAACCAGTGATGCTCAGGGGTTACTCCTGGCTATGTGCTCAGAAATCGCTCCTGGCTTGGGAGACCATATGGGGCACCAGGGGATTGAACCACAGTCTGTCTTAGGCTAAAGCCAGCAAGGCATATGCCTTACCGCTCTGCTCTAGCCCCTCTGGCCCCAGCATTTTTTAACATGCCCTACTATAACAGTAATAATACCAATAATTTCTGTTCAAACTTTTAACATTTCTTCCTTGAACAGAGTATGGTAAACTAGTAATATACCAGAGAATGCTACTATAATGAATGAAATAAGGGAAATGCAGACAGTGAGAAATAGATGAATTAGGATAAGCTTTGACAGGCACAGTTTATGCATTAAGCTGAAATCAAAACAAATATCAACTGAGGATATATCTTAAATGTAAAGTATAAGAACAATATCATCAAACACAAAATATCAAGGCCTAAATTCATTTTTGTTGGAGTATAACATGCTAATTTTAAATAGGACCTAAATTTCAAAGTTTGAGGAAATATTAAAAGAAAGTAAACCTATAGCCAGAAGAATTTAATTTCATGAAACCATAAAATATGCCTCCTAAGTCTAGGTATTTTTAGTACCAAAGTGATCACTATGAATAATTATTTTGAGATGGATGATTTCTAGGCAAACAGGAATATTTAATTATCCAAGCTATATTTCGAAGAAGCTAGGCAAAAGCTATGGGAAGGGTTGGGATAAACTGAAGCCTTTTTTTCCTCACTTTTATTCCCATTAGGAAAAAGTTTGTTGCCCAAAATAAAAAATAGTCATTTGATATGTGGGTCACATAAATGCAAGTGTTTATTATTAAATTAATTAAATTAATTATTAAATATATGTCATCTCAAAAGATCAAACTATTCACTTGATACCTGAGACATGGGTGAAGGGGCCATTCCAGCAGAAGTCACGGGTGTGACCTCTGGTTTGAAAGGGTCAAAGTCCAGATCCAGCAATGTTTCCTCTTTCTTTGCCTCAGGAACTTCATTCTATTAAAATAAAATAAAACACACAGGTATCAGTTTAACTTTCACAGGAACTTATGTTCTTAAAATAACCAGGAAGATGTGAAGAAAAGAAAAATTAACTCTGGCCAGCTGAAACCTAATAGTTTAGTTTGTGGCCATAATCTAGTGCCATTCATCTAGCACTTAGTCCAGCCAATAAAGAAAATGTCCGAATGATCTAAACAAACTATACCTATTTACAAGTAATCATACTTTGCTAATTCAAAAATCTCAAAAGCAGAATTACAGATGACTAGATAAAATGCCTGCTTCACAAGTTTCAATCAATTATTATACTGGTAATATCAACCAATAAAATAGAGCAAGAAGGAAAATATTTCTAGATTTAAAATAAAGATGTAGGGGCCAGTGTGGTGGCACTAGAGGTAAGGTGTCTGCCGTGCCAGTGCTAGCCTAGGACGGACAGCGGTTTGATCCCCTGGTGTCCCATATGGTCCCCCAAGCCAGGAGCAACTTCTGTGCACATAGCTAGAAGTAACCCCTGAGCATTACCGGGTGTGGCCCCCAAAATAAATAAAAATAAAATAAAATAAAGATGTAATTCCCTACTCATGGACGAGGGAGATTAACATCATTAAAATGGCAGACTGACAAGGGAGGTGCCTGAACCCTGCCATGGGCTTATAAAGGTCCTCTGCATCCCTCTATACTTAGCTTCCTGATTTCCTGCTTGAGGCTGCAGAGGAAGACCCCAGCAAACAATCCCAGCAAGGTAGGTTGTCCCCACCCACAAGGGTGATACCAGACTCCTGTCATGGGATTATAAAAGTCCTCTATATTCCTCCATACTTGACTTCCTGAATTCCTGCTTGAGGCTACAGAAGAAGATCCCAGAAAACTTTAATCACAGCAAGGTAGGCTGTACCTACCCACAAAGGGTGGTGCCAGAGAAGCATTGCCGCTAGCTTCACGTTGCAGCTGGCAATCACCTTCTAGCCAATGAACTCCACCATTACACATAGAAAAATAAAAACACACTACAAGCGAAACAATGTTGAAAAATGCATACATAAAAAACATGCATAGAGAATGAAGTTGGCAGCTCTGATGACCCAAGGAGAGCCAATTACCTAGTTAGCCTCTCAGATAAGGAGTTTAGAGAAGAAATATGGAGGATGTTCATAGAACTCAAAGAAAGCATATATCGAATTGAATGGAACAAAAATAAGAATCAAGAGGATATAAAGATAGAATTCAGAAAACTCCAAACTGAAATAACAGGTCTGAAAAACTCAGTAGATGAAATGAAAACCTCAATGGAAAGCCTCTCCAACAGAGTAACAGTAGTAGAGGACAGAATCAGTGAGCTGGAAAATAAGATGCATAACAACTCCATACAACAGAAGAGACTGTAAATGAACCTTAAAGCAAATGATCAGACAATCGAAAAAATACTCCAAGAATGTGAAAAGATAAAAAGTTGATCTTTGATAAACTCAACAGAAACAACATAAGAATCATTAGAATCCCAGAGACACAGGAAGAAAATCCCCAGGAAGAATCAACCATCAAGGACATCATTGCAGAGAAAATGCCCAGATCTAAATACTGCATGCAATCAAATTCTACATGCCTGAAGAGTATCAGCTAGAAGAGACCCAATGTAAAGCACCCCAAGACACATACTAGTCATGACGATGAATCCCATAGATAGGGATAGAATTCTGAAAGCAGCAAGATCAAAAAGAAAAATTCTACTCAAAGGAGCATCCTTAAGATTTAGCAGATCTGTCACAAGAAAGCCTCAAGCCAGAAGGCAGTGGTGGGATATAGTGACAAAACTCAATGAAATGAATGTTTTGCCTAGAATACTGCATCCAGCCAGACTCACTTTCAGCTTTGAAGGAAGTATACATAGCTTCACAGATAAACAACAGCTCAGAAACTATACAGACTCAAAACCAGCTTAAAGAAAAAAACTGAAAGGTTTACTTTAAAACAAGACCGACCAACAGACACACCAAACTTCTACACAAAGATGACAATAAATCCCATAACAATTATCTCTCTCAACATCAGTAACTAAATGCACCAGTTAAGAGACAACAGTGGCAAAATGGATCAAAAAGCTAAAGCCAACATTTTGCTGCCTACAAGAAACACATCTGAATAGTCAGAACAAACATAGACTCAAAATCAAAGACTAGAGGAAAATCATCCAAGCAAACAACTCTTTTAAAAAAAGGGGAAGTCGGCAAGAAAATAAAACCAACACCCTGACAGACTCATGAAGTGTGGCCCTCCTAATCACCTCTCCCTAATGTGGACTGTGGCTTGATACCGGAACTAGCTCCAAAGGAGCCCCACTGCAAGAACTCTACCCAAGACCTCCCTGCCTGGACCCCACACCTCACAAGGAAATCTCAAAAGACAAGGGGGAACCCTATTCTTTTATCTTAAGTACAGACCTATATAACACTACCTCTTACCTGTTTCTCCCCAAATGTAAAGTGATCTCCTGTATCACTTCCCCCCCCCCCTTTCTCTGTTTTATTTGTTTTTTCTTTTTTATTCTTGTTAGATTCTTTTGTTTGTTTTGCCTTGTTTTAGTTGTTTTTTTTTTATTGGATTTTATTTGTTTTTGCTTTTTTTGGGTTACTCCTGGCGGCGCTCGGAGGGTGCTCCTGGTTCTATGCATGGAGAACATCCCTGGAGGGCACGGGGGGCCATTTGGGATGCCAGGTTCTGAGCCACTGCCCTTCTACAGAAAGGACAGATGCCTGATCTCCATGCTATCTCTCCTGGCCCCACTTTAAACCTTTAATTAAATCTTTTATTTAATCTTCTTCTTTTTTTCTTTTTCAAGAAACTTTGTTTCCTTTAGATATGTGTGAGCATATATATTCTTAGTTTTTGTGGGGAGTCTGGTTTCTTTTCTCTCCACCCCCCAAATCCACCAGCAATATAATGTAGCACCACTTCCTCCTGCAAAGACATATTAAACAAAGGGGAAATTGTACTTATAAAATCAAGCTCTTATCTACTAGAGATAAGAACTCATACTTGTTTACAACACAGGGACATCTCCCACCCTGAATGTATGTCATGTGGAAACAACTTAGGCTCCAGGGAACTAGACACTGACCATTCAGCCTTAACTCCTGGATCCCAGACATAGATAAGACAGAATTCTCCACAACAGCTCAAGGAACCAAATCCCCTCCAGGGCATTTACAAAGCTGCTCTGACACCAACATGAGCCAGTCCTAAATTGATAACCTGACAAGGAGGAAATGGGAACAACTTGATTTAAGAGCAAGTTGTCCTCCCTCATCAGCTATCAATAAGATAAAATCAGAAAACAAGTCACCCTTTGATATGTGCAAAAGCCAAGATCACTATATACTGGTTGTTGCAACCAAGACTGGACAGTACACATCCAGGGACCAACAACAACAACAACAGCAACAAAAAGCTCTAGCCTAGCTTTTGGAATACTATCTGTTCAACAAACAAGAGCTCCAATTCCAGAAGGTTGACTGAGACAACCACAACTGAACAGGTCTTCCGGATACATAACGAAAGACTTTATCCCAGGCTCCAGTCTAGGAGCAACATAACGACCAAGAATACCAACTACAGAAGATGGATTAAAACGACACCGAAGAAACATAATTGCTAGAACCAAAAAGAAAGACTTCATAAACTCCATTCCCTGAGCTAGCTGCACAGCCACCAAGATCTCTAGAAACAGAGGTCTGATTTTACCATCCAAGACAAAGCGAAGTCTTCCGCACACCACAAAAGCAGCAAGGGGAGAGTAAATGATCATGCAAGGAGTCTAGAGTTAATCCCATGACAGTATACTTCAGGGGTAGAGAAACCCTGTGTCTCCTAGGTCAAGGGAATTCCCTCTACAATAACCCCAATAGTTACTGTGCCTATGCAGGGGAATAAAGAAAAGGAGAAAAAAAAAAAGCACAAAACAATCATTTTTCCACATGCTTATTTATCGATTGATCGATTTTTTTTGACGTCTTTATTTTGGTGTGGAGATTACGGTTGATGTCTCCAATATTATTTTATTTTATTTTGTCTTGTCTTTCTCTTTCTTTTTGCATTCGAGCATGAGTTGATTTCAGAACCGAGACTATTGTGTGGTGCCTATCTTTATTGCTGTAGTGCTCACTGGTTATTTAATTCGATAATTTTTTTCTGTATTGCTGTGGTATTTCAATTACCTTTTTCACATTCTCTCTCAAACTGAGATTGGAAGCCTCTAGAGAGACAGCCCATTTTCAGCGTATTTGACTTTTGACATTTTTTTCCCCTCTTATTTTGTACCCCATTCTATTGCTTTTCTTGCCTTCAAACAAAACCACATACCTCGATTTTTCTAGCTCTGCCTCTTAAATAGAAGGGGAAACGAGGGTTCCAGGACCAAACAGATATGAGATCACTAGTAGTAAGCCAGACAAAGAGGGGTCCACCTACTCTAGCAGCCCGGGGGGTGATGGTGGGGTATATGGGTTGTAGAAAGGGAACTGGAATGGGGGGAGGACATAGTTGGTGATGGGTATTCCCCTGATTCAATGTTAATATGTACCTAAAACACTACTGTGAAAGATATGTAAGCCATTATGGAAAAAATATGTTTTTAATCAGAAACTTTCTTTGACTTACATGTATTATTATATCAATTATATTATATGTTATGTTATGTACTATATTATGTTATATTAGCTTACCTCTTTATGTTAATCAATTTTGTCTCTTGAATAAATTCTTACAATAAAAAAAGGGGAAGTGTTCATATTGATATCAGATGAAAATAACTTTAGGTTCAGGAGTTACAATGGAAAGAGATGGACATTTTGTACTAATCAAGGGATATGTAAAACAGGAAGAAATCACACCCCTAAACATATATGTGCCAAATGAGGAACAGGAAAAATATTTAATACAATTGTTGACAAATCTGAAAGAAGACATCAATGGTAGCAACAGTGGAAGACCTCAACACTGCCCTGTCACCCCTTGATAAGTCAACCAGGCTGAAGCCCAACAGGAGTATGCTAGCTCTGAAAAGAGAATGAAATAAAGTGGACTAATATATTCTATATATTATTATATATTTATATTATAACATTATAATAATTATCATATAATTATATATTATAATATAATTAATATTATATTGTATAGTAATATTATAATATAATATATGTAATATATATAGCACTCCATCCCTAGAAAACGAGATACACATTCTTCTCCAATGCACGTGGGTCATTTTCCGGGATAGACACATGTTGTTCATAAAATATATCTCCATAAAATCAAGAGGATAGAAATCATAAAGACAACCTTCTCAGAACAAGTGCACTGAAATTAGAAGTGAACTACAAAGGGACACAGAAGAAGAGCTTTAATTAACCTGTAAATTAAATACCTCCCTACTGAACAACCAATGGGTCAGGGATGAAATAAAATAGGAAATCAAAAGATTCCTGGAAATAAATGACAATGATACACAAATTACCTGAATTTATGGGACACAGCAAAAACAGTACTAAGAGGAAAAAAAAATTTTGTTTTTTTTTTTTGGTTTTTGGGCCACACCCGGCAGTGCTCAGGGGTTACTCCTGGCTGTCTGCTCAGAAATAGCTCCTGGCAGGCATGGGGGACCATATGGGACACCGGGATTCGAACCAACCACCTTTGGTCCTGGATCGGCTGCTTGCAAGGCAAACGCCGCTGTGCTATCTCTCTGGGCCCACTAAGAGGAAAATGTATTGTTTTGCAAGCACATATCAGAAAGGACGAAGGGGCCTATATAAAAAACTTACTTACACAGCTTATAAAATTAAAAAATGATGAAAAAAAGGAACCAAAAATAGGTAGGCAGAAGGAAATAACAAAGCTTACAGCATAAATCAATTAAGTGGAAACAATAAAATGGAAATACTCCCCATATGTACTTTGCACAGTAAAGATTTAATGCAATCTTTATAAGGACACCAAGGATATTTTTGAAAGAAATATATCAAATACTCCTAAAATTCCATGTAGAACAATAAACCTCCATGAATAGCTAAAGCAATCCCTTGGAAAAGAAGATGAGAGGCATCACTTTCCCCAACTTTAAACTCTACTATAAAGTGGTAGTTATTAAAACAGCATGGTACTGAGATAAAAAGAGACTTCAGATCAGTGGAATAGTTTTGAACATACTGAGACAGACTCTCAGGTATATAATCAATTAATATTTCATAAAGAGTCAAGAAAAAGAAGCTCGCAAATCTTTTTTAACAAGTGATATTGGGGCATCTGAGCGGTGGCTCAAGCAGTAGGGTGTTTTTGCCTTACGTGTGCTAGCCTTGGACAAACTGAGGTTTGATCCCCCAGTATCCCAAGCCAGGAGTGATTTCGAAGAGCAGAGCCAGGAATAACCTCAGGGGCCAGGCGGTGGCGCTAAAGGTAAGGTGCCTGCCTTGCCTGCGCTAGCCTTGGACGGACCGCGGTTCGATCCCCCAGTGTCCCATATGGTCCCCCAAGCCAGGAGCAACTTCTGAGCACATAGCCAGGAGTAACCCCTGAGCGTTACCGGGTGTGGCCCAAAAACCAAAAAAAAAAAAAAAAAAAAAAAAAAAAAGGAATAACCTCAAAAACAAAAACAAAAACAAAAACAAAAAACCAAGTGGTGTTGGGAAAACTGGTCCTGCAAAGAACTGAATGTAGACCTCTCTAATGATGAACACAAAAGTTAAATCAAAATGGTTTAAAGACCTTGATATAGACCTAAAACCATAAGTTATGTAGAGGAAAACACAGAGAGAACTCTCCTTGACACTGATGCTAAAGGTATCTTTTAGGATGAAAGACCATTGACCAAACAAGTGGAAGTAAAGATAAACAAATGGGACTATATTAAACTGAGAAGCTTTTTCACCATAAAGGAAACAGTGACCAAGATACAAAGACTAACTGCAGAACAGTTAGAACAGATACTATTTACTCAGAGAAGGGGTTAATATCTAAGATGTACAAGGTACTTGTGGAGCTTAACAAAACAAATCATCTAGCCCCATCCAAAAATGAGAAGAAATGAACAGAATCTTCATCAAAAAAGAAATGTATATAGCCAAAGGCACAAGAAAATAATATTCCACATCATTCATCAGGGATATATAAAACAAAGTAGCAACATGGTAGCATCTCACGCCACAGATACTAGCACACATTATCAAAAAGAACAACCAGTGCTGGCATGGATGCACGGAGAAAGGGACTCTCATTCACTGCTGGTGGAAACGTCCACTGGTCCAGCCTTTTCGGAAAAAAATATGGACATTCCTCAAAAAACTAAAAATTGAGCTCCCACGACCCAGTAATATCACTTCTAGAAATATACCTTATTGTCCCCAAAACAGTGCACAACAGTATCTGTATTTCTACATTCATTGCAACACTATTTCCCAATAGTGTGAATATGTCTGGAAACAAGACAAAAGCCCAAGAATCGATGAACTGATAAAGGTACTCTAGGGAAGAAGCTACATCAATACAATGAACTAAAGCTGTCAGGAAAAATAAAATCATAAATTTGCTTTCACATTGGACAGTATTATCATGCCTGAAATGAATCAAGGAGAGGGATACACATAGAATGATCTCACTCATTTGTGGGATTTAAAAAGAAAGATACTAGGGTAATAATGATCAAAGACAATACAGTCGAGGGTCAGGAGAATGATCCCTGATAGGAAGATTGCCACAAAAAGCAGGAGAGTGTAGTTAGGGCAGAAAAGAGACCACCACGGCAATGATAGTTGGAAAAGATCGCTCTGAACAAGAATGATGGGTGCTAAAAGGGGATAAAGCGATCTGGACAATAGAGCCTTCAGAGGAGGCATATCCTGAACATGGACCGACTACACACTGGCTTTCAGAGTTGTAAGAAAAGTGATTCTGTTAAAGTCACGTTGTTTGTGACTTCCATTGTTCCAAAAGTAACCAAAAAACAAACACAACAAAACAGAAAAGTAACACTAAAAATCATTTCATTAAAAAGTGATTCTGAAATTCATGTAGATATCCAAAGGTCCTAGAATAACAAAAACAACTCTGCCTGATTCTAAGACAGTACAAATGGATAGTAATAGGGATAGTAGGGCATTTAGCAGAGGCAAGCAGATTAAAAGCAAAAGCAGAGTCCAGAAAGAAAACCATACATATGTGAACAATATCCCATAAGCTTCTGTAGAGTCAGAAAACTCTTAAAAATTATATATTCATATGTATGGAAGAAAATTTAAATACACATATAACAACTCCCAATGGCTTACACATCTAATTATATTTATGTGGCTAAGGAAAATAACAAAAATATTTTGTAATTTCGAGTTAAGAAAACACTTTTAGATGTGATATGAAATGTATGATTCATTAAACTACAAAAGAAGCTGACATTTGGGAACAACAACAACAAAAACAACAAACTTCTACTTTTCAATAGATCATGTATAAAACATAAAAAGATAAGCCACACTCTAGAAGAAAATATTTGAACGTCATTATGTGATGAATACCTGTCTTTAGAACTCATGAAGAATTCTCAAAATTCTATTAAACAATATTTAGAAGTAGTTCAAATTACCTATTTCACTTTAAAAATACTTAATGTGGGGCCTGAGTGATAGAACAGGTAGGGCATTTGTTTTGCAGGTGGCAACCCAGGACTGACCCAGGTTCAACCCCTGACATCCCATACGTTCCCCCAAGCCTGCCAGGAGAAATTTCTGAGCACAGAGCCAGGAGTAACCCCTGAGCACTGCTAGGTGTAGCCCCAAAACAAAAAAATACATAATAAAATAAAATCTTAAAAGTATGAGTAAAAGCTTACAACAGACATTTTGCTAATGAAGATATACGGATGCCCAAATGTCCTCTAGACTCATCAAAAGTTACTTATTTTTATTCAATAAATGATAACTCTTATTTAAATAAATAACTTTTATTTAAAATTAGTTCAAAACATTATAATCATAGAATGTCATAATGTCATAGGCTGTACTTACAATAGCTTATGTGTAATGTAGTGGAGCATGTATATAACCTGTACAAGTGCAGAGCCAGGAGTAAGCCTGAGCGGTTGAGTGTGGCCCACAACAAAACAAAAGAACAACAAAAATTCCTTCAAAAACGATTACTATGTTAGTGTTAAGTAATTATTAAAGTTCCTCATTTTACATATCTTATGGTTCCTTATTTTCTGTTAGTATAAATATTCTTTTTAATAAAAATAAGTATTTTCAAGTACTAGACCTTTCTCATTTAAAATGTTTTAGACATAGAAACATTTCATTAAAGGACATTACGTTGTTGGAAATACATTGTTGGTTTTAATATCTGTCACTTGTTACTTTTATTTGATTCAAGGGCTATGATGTCATGTCATGCAGCATAGATGTCTCCAAGCCCACCAGATGTGTCTATTGACTTTCCTGGTGCAGTGAGCTGATATTTTTCCCAAAAAATATTTTAGTCAGCAGGCCCATTGGTGGATGTTAATTTTACCCCTACGTGAATTACTGGCAATATTTCTGATATTCATGACATGATAGCGACATTACAATTTCTTTCTTACTATCTGGAAATGCTCTCCCTTGCAAATATACAGGCCAAAATTACAGGCCTAGTCTATGACTCAGGGAAATTTTCAGCACCAAAAGGTCTGCAGCTAGTTTGTACCCTGGCCAGATAAATCTACATTTCTAAAAGCATAGTGTAAATGCAAATCAGCCTTTTCTCATTTCAGCTTCTAGGTGGTAAACAGTTGCTATCTTTCTTGCCTTTTACTATTTGGCCAGCAGCAAAATTGTAGTAAAACAAGTTTCTCTTCCTTTGTCATAGAACCTTCTTTCTAAACCAGAACACCAAGTCTCATGCTCCTATTCACCTGTATTGGCTAGTTTTTTGATATATATATCCTAGGGCCAGGCACCATTGTGCTATTTCTCCGAAGGTTCTCTGCCTTTTGTTAGCGGGGAAATGTCTTGAATACCAGAGCCCTGCTTGTGTGTCACCAGCTTGAAAAGTAAAATTGTCTCACGTCTATTGAAGACGCGGGTCCCCATACAATTCATTTTGTGTGGTCTCATTATTTCATATTTCATATTCATCTGTTCCTGTGCTACTTTCCTTTCATGAAGGATTTAGTCCCCACTAGAGATGCTGAGACACAAGACACCTGCAGCACTATGATTTACAATGTTGTTTATTGATAGATAGTCTTAGGTGTAAAAAAGTTTAATACCAATCCTACCAGTGTCAATTCCCTCCCCCAGTGTTCCCATACTCCCTCAGCTCTGCAAGTCCTTCTCCACTTCCTCCTGGCTGCCACGTTGAACTTCAAAGTTCAGCGTCTGTACTTTAGATGCCACTTTCTCATGCTACTGGCATACCCGAGACCCCCTAATGCTTGTTCCCACAGCACCTCCCTTTTTCATGTTTCTTCCTAAATAGATGTCCTCTTTGTTCTTTTCCCTACACCTCTGAGTCTAGGGTGAACTAGGCATCCCCCCTTCACTATATCATATTTCCTCATTTGGTTATTCTACACAGATAAGTGAGGTCCTCCTGTGTTTGACCATCTTCTGGCTTACTTCATCCAACAGCTTGCAGCAAATTGTAGGATTTCAAAATTCCTGGCAGCAATATAATATTCCAGTTACAACTGACTCCAAGAATCTCTAAATTCCAGTAAAACCCATGCAAACCCGAGATCTCTGCCACTTACCTGGGAAGGTGTTGTCACATTGATTTCTGGAACAAAGTTGTCCTCAAAGAAATTGATAATGTTCTCCTGCTTCAGTTCCTTTGTTGGGGTGACTTTAGGCAAAGGTGGAACAGGAGGTCCTTTCCTTGTCTACAAAGAATTACATATAAGCAACAAATTAATTAGCCAAATGCCATGTGAGGCATTGAAAAATGTAAGCAGAGTTCAGAGAACAGATTATAATTAATTGAAATTCAAAACTGCAGAGAATTATATAACTCCTCATTTCCCTCCCCTATAAGATCTTGCAGAGCAAAACTTGAAGAGACAGAGAATATCAAAAGCTATAACAAGGTGTAACAAAATCAGGTCTACAAATAAGATCTTTAATCCTGTGTCTGTTGAATTTTTTACTCAAAAACTTTGAAAAATATGAAGTTCTCCAAGGATCTACTCTAAGCATCCCTGAAAGCAGGTTTTTTGAGTTCTATGCATAAAGTCAGGTACCTGTGCCTTTAACATTAAACTGAAAAGTATCTCTGTCCTCTGCAGGAAACTAGAATTAAAAAACTAAAGTCATATAAGCTTATCACAGAAATCAGAAAGGCCATCTATCTATAGGCAACTCCTTTCACTCCCTACTCGAGCATTTTGAAAAGTCAGATATTTAGAGATCTTTCTACCACATGGATCTTCTTATAACTTTCCTTAGTTTCACCCATAGATGTGAAGTAGTTTCCAATCTTTATAGAGTCTATCGAGTTTTCTTGTATGTATTTTGTTTTCACCTAAATCAGAGAAATGAAGGTGGCGATTTCACCCATACATGTGAAGTAGTTTCCAATCTTTATAGAGTTTATTAAGTTTTCTTGTATGCATTTTTTTTTCACCTAAATCAAAGAAATGAAGGTAGCAATATTTCTCAAAAGTTTGAAAGAAGAGTACTTGTGAGCAATCTCAGGTAAAATGCCAAACCTTATACCAAAATAATCATTTTACTTTTGGCTGTTCTTCCAAGTATTATTGAAACTTCTTGCTCAAAGAGATTTCTGGGAGAAGATAGGACACATGAAGGCTGGAAGAAAACAGATTCTAGCTTCCTGAGACAGGGATAGAGATTCAACAAGGAACAGACACTGTGGAAAGAATTCTTGATACCCACAATCTTAGAGTATGTGAGAAAGTGCAAATGTCCACAGAAATAAAAAAAGAAGCTAATTTCTTAGAGACAATCACAACATTCAAAGACTCCCATCAAAAAAGGAAATAACTGTGATTGCTACAGCACTAGGAGATTATCTTGTATTGAGTCATTTTACCACACATTCTTCTATTTCCCAATATTTCTGATCTCACCCTACCTGTGAAGGTGACCTTGGCCTCACTGGGGCTGGAGATGCAGGTGCCAGGGTATGATTAGGACTTGCCGTTGGACTTGGAATGGGCGAAGTCTCCTCAGGAGGTGAAGGCGTCTTCGCAATGCGCAGGGGACCGGAATCGCTAATGAACAGAGAGCAGGCAAGAGGGTCTTCTAGGAAAAGTGCTCATTCATCTGGGCTACCATGCCACAGAAATGCTGAGGCACAATAGGCACCGCCTGCAATGTCCTCTTTCTGGCTATGTTCAGTTATTCTTAATGGTGGGACAAATCATAATAGTTCTTTTTCTGCTGTGTGTCAGACCTCATTCATCTCTTCAGTCATCAAAAACCTTAGGCATTACTGTGCCCATTTTGTAGGTGAGTAAACAGAGCACAAGACGACAGAGATGCCTCGAGAATCACTCAGCAAATCAGCACATCAGAACTAAAACTTTAGCAATGCAACTCCCTTAATCCTTGACTGTGCCAAACAGCAGACTCGACAAGAAGTTTACAAATATAGGACAAATTCATTGAACTCCACTCTTTTTTGTTTGTTTTAGGCCTCATCTGGAAGTATATAGACGTTACTCCTAGATCTGCACCCAGGAATCACTCCTAGTGGGCTCTGGGGACCAAATTTGGCTCAGTCATATGTAAGAAAAAGTGCCCTACCCACTGTCCTGTTGCTCCAGCCTCTATATACCACTCTTGAATTATTAAAAAAAAAAAACTAGAAAAATATTCTTTGATAATATCTTCAAGATAGTGGTCAAGAAAATTCTGTAGGAAGGTTTTCTGATAAATTCTGCAAAGCAGTTGTTGAACATTTTCCAGTCCCTTATAGAACAACAATGACTCAATTAATTGCATAATTTGCACAAATTATGTGCTGATTGAGATTCACTAGTATTTACTAAGACCCCACTGTTTCTGGCACTGGCCCAGATGTTTGTGACTGGCCTAAATACAAAGACTAAAAGTGAATTGGGTCACCTTACTCTCTAAGAAACTATGACCTATTGTTAAAGTTCTGTACCTTAAAATAAATGAACAGATAAGGAACAGCCTGGTGCACAAATTCAAATAAAACAGGTTCTCCAGACAGAACAGGATATGTCCTATTATTTAGGTCATATACTTCCCAAATCATGGACTCTTTCAGAAAGCAGAGTCCCACACCCATTCAATTTAAGTCCATTGCCTCATCATACTGCAGAAGAACATGAGGAAAAATGAAAAGAGTATTTGTTAAAGTGTTCCATTTTTCCCTACACCTGATCTGACTCATTAACATAAAACATTTCATCACACAGTAGAAAGCAACCCTGAGGGCCGGGGCTATGGCACAGTAGTAGGGTGTTTGCCTTGCACACGGCTGACCTAAGATGGAACACAGTTGGATTCCCCAGCATCCCATATGGTCCCCCAAGCCAGGAGCAATTTCTGAGCACATAGCCAGGAGTAACCCCTGAGCATCACCGGGTGTGGCCCCCAAAACAAACGAACAAAAAAATAGCAAGCAACTCTGAATTTCTTCAGGCACTTCATTTCTAAAAGACCCAAACATTATTATTCTGTATATAATTCTTCATTCATTCCTACACACATGTAAGTAATTATTTTTAAAGTAGCTCTAACCTTTTCAGATATTATTTTAGGGAAGATGGACTTAATGTTTACTTAGTATAAACACTGTAACAGAGATTAGAGAGATTATATGTACAGCTAATCCAAACATCAGTGAATCAAAACAGGATTCAATAACTAATGCATAGAGATATAGGTGATTGAGTGAATGTGTGTTGCAAATGTGTTCATGAAGGCATGGTATACAATGATAATGAAGCCTTAAATATAAACCATTGGGGGTGTACAGTAATTAGGGTTGTACATTGGGGTTGTAAGACCCATCCATACTTGAGAAGCATCTGAGGTTTGGAATATAGGTGTTCTGGGGGGAGGGGAAAGGGCAGACACAGTAGGATGGATGGGGGGCAGCTGAAGGAGGCTGCTTACAAAAGCTTAGCAGAGCGGCCTGAGCGATACTGCAGTGGTAGGGCATTTGCCTTGTACACCGCTGACCCAGGAAGGAACTCGGTTCAATCCCCGGCATCGCATTTGGTCCCTCAAGTCAGGAGTGATTCTTAAGGGCAGAGCCAGGAGTAACCCCTGAGCATCACCGGATGTGGCCTAAACACCATGTCCAGCTCCTGACATGAAGCTCACCACAGGAATCATTTAGTGCAGTCACAGAAATAATTACACTGAGAACTATCATAACAAAATGTGGCTAAATGAGGGAAGTAGAATGCCTGTCTAGAGTACAGGCCTGTGTGGGGTGGGGAGGAAGGACACTTGGGATATTGGTTATGGGAATGTTGCACTGGTGAAGGATTTTATTTATATATATTAAAAATTTCTAAAAAATTAGAAAAGATAAGATAAGGCCTCCCAATTCTTACCACAGGCTGTGTTCTTTACACTGTATAGAAAGAGGAGGTACAGTAAATGCACCCCATATACACCTCAGCACAGGCCCATTGCCTGGTCTGTATGTGAATTGGGGGACAAAAAAAAGCTTAGCATAGAAGCCATGTGGAGAAAAGCACATGGCAGTTAGGCCATGTAATAAAACTGGTTGACTCCTGAAACTTCATTTGACTATTTATTAATCTCTCCACCATTATCCTGCGCCTTTAGACAGGCACTGTGCAAAGAAAGGCCTCGCCCCCCAATGCTAGGACTATAGTTTATATTTTTACAACACACATAAGGCAAAGCAAATTAACTACAGTCACAAATTGAAGTCTTTTGACTTCTAGCCCAAAGATCACCAGACTTGAGTTGAATTCTTTGAGAAGGACAAACTAAATAGGAAACCACAACCATAAGAAATAGTTGGTGGAAGCTAAATGTCTGTAAACAGAGTAAGCCATCTTTGGATTTCTGGGTCTTTGGCATTTGAGTGGCATACTCAAAACAGTGTGTGGTGAAAGAAAGAATGCAGTATTTTCCAGGTCAAGAAAACCAGGATGGCAGAAGGTGGAGAGTCTCAACTACTTACTTTCTCTTTTCCCCAAACATAGTTTGAGAAAGAATAACTTAACTATCATGGGTTTGAGAATTTCTTTTGTCATCAAAGAAAATCACTCAACAAGATATTACATACCACAGTTTTCATACCACTAATGTTTGGACCCTTGGAAAACAGAGAGAAACAAAAATAGTCATTCTATTATGTGAATGTGACAGTGTGAAGCAATCAATAGGATAAATATGGGAAGGCTGAAGATAAATGAGAAAGCACAGGAGGAAGTCTAGTGTGAACCCTTATATGGAATGGTTCATTAGTTCTAGATTTTGACTGAATGGGTACAAAATGCTGTGGAAATTTTAACAAGCTTTTCACCAAAGGGACACAGACATGAACTTGGCCCTGAAGAATAAGACCTACCTAGGGGCGCCTTGAATGGTGAAGGCTTTGTCAGCATGCTGCTCTCCCAGTTTCGTCATCACTTCAAACAGTTTGTGGCAAAGCTAAGGGGACACAACACCTGTCTGTTAGCTCGAGTCATTCTAGTGCCAGTTCAGGGCATTGTCCCAGCTAATAATCTGTGTCTTAACAAAACAACAAATACTACAGTAGCATAAATAGTTTCAGCATAAATTAAATTGCATTTTTAGACTATTTAAAATTAACAACCAAAACTGAAAGGCCACAAACACACACCAAAAATAAAAAAACACATATTACAATATGTAACTAGCTAGAGTTTGGAACAAAAATCAAAAACCTACTGTTTTCTGGATCACTGCACTGAACTAAGAAAATATTAGACACAGAGTTGCTTATTTATCTGAGTATTTGGAGCCCCAGCCTATAACGTTGAACTCCAAATTTAAATCTAGATAAAAAACATACAGTAAGCCTGAAGAATGAGGATCAAAAAAAGGGCAGAAATGGATTCATTAGTATTTTACAAAGCTTCAAATTAAAATCTTTAAAAGATAAATGTGAGCATTACATAAAAACTGAACTACTATTGACAGTATTAAGACTATGTAAAGATATATGCTAAGGAGAACTTCTTTGCCATAATTCTATATCATTTCATTTTTCCAAAATAAATATTTACTTACTTTATATTCTGTAATTATCAATGAATTATTACTTACAACTGCAATTTCCTTATGAAACTTGGCCTCGAGGCTAGAGACATTTTTGAAAGTATTGACATAAAATCCAACTCGTCTAATGTGTAGGTATAAAGAGAAAAAAATAGAGGGTAAAGACCGGTAAGTAATACTATTTTAAATGGCAAAGCCTTATAATAAATTCTATTGATAAAACATCAGTAACACTGGATTAAATAAATATTTATTCCAAAGTATGACCAATTTTTCCTTATATATCAGTGAACAGTATCTTTTGGTACAGGACCTTTCATAAAACAAAGTTAATACTCTAAATTTTAGCATGTGTTAGGATTACTCAGACATTGTCAATTGATTATATAATGTTATATGTACTATATAATGATTATATATATATAACTGACTTTATATATATATATATATATATATATATACACATCAACAGATTATAAAAGAATCCTCTGGAGACTTGTTTCTGATTTAGCAAGTCTGAGGCGAGGTCAGAGAATCCCCATTTCTAACAGGTTCTAGGTGGTATTTATATTGCTGAAGCTGTTATTACATTAGTCCTCTTAGCAATACTCCTCTAAGAACTTGTTTTACTTTAGATAAGTGTCTTGCCAAAATTCTAAGCTAGAGAAGCTGATATTTGTCAGAGAAATTTTTTGAAAATCATAACCATTCTTCAACTACAGGTAGTGTGCTATATTGAGCAAATGGCAAAGGCAAACTTTCCATTCAGAACAGTGCAGAGAGCTCTCTTTTGTGACCTGAGCAAACTCCCTTCAGCCTTCACATTTAAGTCTCTGAGAAGAAATGTATCAGATCCAGACTCGGTTGAGTTCTCCTCCCCCAGTGTAAGTTCCCAATGCCTCCAAAGAGAATTATTTGACTTTCCAATTCTTCAGTATCCATGAGTAAATAATTACTTTGATTTAATTCATATTGTTGTTTCAATGAGATCGTGAAAAAGAACTCCAGAATCCTGGGGCCGGGCGGTGGCGCTGGAGGTAAGGTGCCTGCCTTGCCTGCGCTAGCCTAGGACGGACCGCAGTTCGATCCCCCGGCGTCCCATATGGTCCCCCAAGAAGCCAGGAGCAACTTCTGAGCGCATAGCCAGGAGTAACCCCTGAGCGTCACAGGGTGTGGCCCAAAAAAACCAAAAAAAAAAAAAAAAAAAAAAAAAAAAAGAACTCCAGAATCCTGATTGATTATCTCAGCCAAAAGATTAACTAAAGACTCAGAGACCAACAACATTAATTAGATCTGGTCAATGGAATAAATGCCTATTCAGGGAGTTTACAATACTAGCTGGGGAATAAGAATATTCCTGTACACAAAAGGCACCACCTAATTTCAACAGTGAGATGAAAAGAGAGCATAAAGGCACTGATTTGCTGATAAGCTATCCCTGGTTGTGCATTGGATTCTAATAAGAAAGCAAGATGATTTCTATCATATTAATGTGAAAGCAACCATATAAAATGTTATATGTCTCCTTTATTCTCATATCTCCTCCCAAGGCAGTGATTTAATTTTACATCCAAGAAAATTGAGGCACTGACACTAATTGTCCAGCTCATGCATCTGAGAACCAATAAAATCATGTTTCATCACAAGGAGGAATATGCAAAAGTAACACAAGGGATATCAGGCAAGAAATTCTACTAAAAATTCTGCAGTCGTTTTTATTAGTTGCCAATCTCTTCCCATGGCTTCAGGGGCTTAGATTTTTAGCAAAATAAAACCTCAAAATTCAATTTATAGATTAATAAATAAAATATTTTAGTTCTATTTCTATTTTCTGTAACTTAGCCTTGTATTTGAAATTTCTACCAAATTGCATTTCATTTCTACACCCAGAAAAGATCTACACCAGAAAAGGATCACTCAGACTGAGTGCTGGAAGAAGATAAAGTGATATGCATGATTCTCCTTCAGTAATAATATTGCAAACCAGTGCCTAAAAAATGTAAAAATAAAAACAAAAGAGAAAGGGGGAAATGTCTACCACAGAAGCGGCAGGGGGAGGACAAAAGGAAAACTGGCGAGATTGGTGGTGGGAAATATGCACTAGTGACATTGTATGACTGGAGCTCAATCATGAGCTGTGTAACTGTGCAACTTATAGTGATTCAACTTAATAATTAATTTATATAAAAATGTGACCTTGATTTCACAGCAACATTTTATTTATAATTAAATATGCATGTATATATAAAGAGGGAGGGAGAGAGAGAGTGAGAGAGAGCGAGAAAGAGAGAGAGAGAGAGAGAGAGAGAGAGAGAGAGAGAGAGAGAGAGAGAGAGAGAGAATTTGAAAAGAATCCTGAGATCCTGTTTGGGAAACTGTACTTGGGAAGGTCAGACCTTAAGATGAGATGAAAGCCTAGGAAAGCAGTTAGGTGATCTAGAAAAAAGGATGTTACAGATTACAAAGCATTTATTTCATTTATTTGCAGCTAATGGTGATCAGGGAAGTTCCTGGACAAGGAAAAGTAGGAATGTAGGAGGCTCCGATCCATTTTTGAGGAGGCTCCCACAGCAGATGGTTGGAAGAGGAAAGACTATTCCTAACTTATTCATTTTGCAGAGGGCACTGAGTCCCTATAATATTTGTTGAAAGTCTTCCTGGTCAATCTGAGAGGCAATCCATATACCCCAGTCAAATCTGCAATAAGCTCTCATTGCTTTCCCCATTTCAACCAATGTTTATGCAACAAGAGTGTCTGCTTGGAGTTAGACCAAAGTGGTTCTTGAAACTAGCACCCAGTTAGAGGATCACCTGGAGGGCTGTTTAATAAACATAATTCCATTCCTATTTGTGAGAGCAAGAGACATATTTCAAAATATGTGAATATTCAAGTTACCACAAAAGGCCACAGGATTTAAATATCAAAAAGACTGGATAAGCATATCTAAATATATCTGTCTAGATAGATTTAGAAGAAAAAGAAATAGTATGTCCTGGCCAGCTTGAAGAGAGGCAAACTGAGTCTTCTCTGAGAAAGGGTCAAATGACAGAATGTTGGCAGACACAAGAAGTCAGCCGAAGATGGTCAATGTATATTGTACCATTTGCACTGATTATTTTCATTCTAATTATTAAGCCTCTAATAAGATCTCTGAACTCAAACTGTACACAGATCCTATGTCCAAGGAATGACCATTCTGGACATAATGATGAGTGAATGGTACAACAATAGCTTAGATTATAAAATCTGCTCCACAGAAGTTCTACATTCACTCAACTTTAAATGTCTTTAAACCAAGGGATGGAATGATAGTACAGCAGGCAGGGTTAATAGTAATTAAGTCAACTGGAATGCATTTAATGTTTAAAAGGTTCAATATTTCTGATATAAGTCAGCATATCAAGGTACTTTCTCTAATTTATGAAATCGAGACTAGTTTACTACTAGTTCACCTAGTGCCTGATACAGAGAAGTCAACACTGAATGAATAAATAAGCAGCCAATTCAAGAATGAATTTGACATTCAATACAATAGAATGAATCTATTCTGCTCATATGCTATTACAACCATACCTTGTAAAAATAGTAAACAACCCAACATTAATGTTACCTGCAATAAACAGACAGTTAAAAGGTGTATCAGGTTCTGAATTCTAAGATTATTTGCTTGGAAGATTTCATTTCACAGGTTCCACATAAACCAGGGATTCTGGAACACTACCATTTCCTCAGGAGAGTTCCCTGAGATAGCTTCAGGTTCCTGCCTGACTGTCAAGATTGAATTTATTAAGATGTTTCTCTGTTTGGGTAATAATGAAAAAGATTAAGAGCAAGTTGAACGTGGTCACAGTCTGCAGGCCAGAAAATTCCCTGTCCTTCGGGATTGAAGGGAAACCTGACTCACAAGGGAGCCTCCTGTGCTCTTTGTCCCTTGCACTGGAGAAGGATGCCTGCCATAGGTCATTACCAAAGTGGGGTAAATGTCTTCTAGCCCTGATCTGTTGAGTTCATTAATATGCCCTTCTCTGAGATTGATGCTCCCCCACTCCAACCTTCTCAAGCTCATCCATCATTTCCCAGACCCTGAGCAGCTCCATTTACTGTTCACAATGACATATTGTTTCACAGCAACACAGCAGATAACATGAATAGTACTGCACAGTCATAAAAACGAAAAAACTTGCACACCAAACTGTGATTCAGGCAACCTGAAATGGATACATTCCTCAAAACTCCACTGCTACCAGGCCTGAGCATATTGTTATTACGGGTAAATGAAATGAAGAAATTGGTGGCCTACCCACTAACCTCGTTTCCCAGCCCACACAATCATTCACTCACTTTCCACTTACACTATTCCTTTAGAATATTTGAAATCATTTGGCCCCTTTTGGATGGGCGAGTGTTCTTCTCAAGATCAGCATTTTGCTTTGTCAAGCATGAGCTCAAAAGCTTATTCAACACTCAGTGCTTAGTCCAGTCAGGACCTCAACTCCTGGAATTCCTAGCATGCCCATTTGCACCTCAACCCTAAATTATTCTACCTTTTGCCACTATCATCTGCTCAAAATGCGGGAGAGTTCATCTTCCAAGAATTCTATGTGCTGCTTCTAGCATCACTATTTTTTTTTTAACTTTGAGGAATCTTCTTCTTTTTAATTGGTACTCAGACTATTAAGAACTTAAAAATTCAGGTTTCTTTACTTTTCTTAGCTTGATGTTCTAGTAAATCTTTAGTTTTACTGACTTTGGCTGCTCTACAGGGAGCTCCTGCTTTGTATGGAGATATAAAAGCCTAGTTCATTATCAATAACCATCTCTTAGTTTTCCTTATTGGCAACAGAACTGGTGAAAAGTGTAATGCAGTTCCTATTCTATCCTTCTGGTTTCAATTGCATCTCTGTGATAGGCACCACTGAAGGCAGATTTTGGTCAACTCTGAAAAACTTCTGAGGTTCTACGTGTTTCATAGGTTATCATACTCAGTGGTCTCTGTGTGGTTGGTCCAACTGCTACCACTGAGTGGCCATGACTAGAGCATAGCTCAATAAAAACAAAGCTGCCTCCGCCACCAATCCTTCCCCACGAGGAAAGGCTATTGCCACTATTTTTTCTTACTCAGTTCATCTCCAAAATAGCAGACAATATCGAATGTTTGTGCTTCCTTATCTTCCAGTAAGTCTCCACTGCCTAAAATTGGGCTTCTGACCCCATTGATGACTGAACCTTCACAAGAAGTTCACTAAAGATAAATGTACCCAATTGGTATTTACAGTTTACTTTACTGTTGACTTATCATATATTCCATTTTATTTTAATTTGGGGGCCACACCTTTTGGAGGCTGTTTTAGGCTCTGTGCTCTGGAGTGATCCCTGACAGTAACTTTGAGATTATAGGTCTCTATGTGGTACTCTCCAGCTCACTTATCACTTAATTTTTAAACTACATGTATAGCATATGCATATACCACACCAGACATATCAGGTGAATACTACAATTTACTACCAGCAAATTGTACTCCAGTCTCTCTACCTTCTCCTCCTTATTATCACCATTATTAGCTCTGTATCTAACAATTGCTTTATTAGGGTTCTTTCTTAATTTTGCTTTATCTCAGAAGTGAGTGAAATCTTAGCGTTTGTATCTTTTTTCTTCATATACATAATCTCTTTATTGGACACCTTCACTTTTAAAATTACTTCTACTATTCTCTTTTTAAATATATAAATTACTTCATTTAAATACCATGTATTAAAGAGCTGACATAAATGACCATAATACATTTGTTTCTCGGTGAGAGTAAAATTATTATAAAGAAAGCAAGCAAAAATGAATACAGCAAATTTGTGAAAATTTGCATTTCACAGTGCATCATTAATTCATTGTTAGAAGCTCTTGTTGCTAGTTGCTAATTCTGTTACTTATTTTGTTTCTAAACATTACGTGGCTTGAGATGCATGTTGGCATCTACATTGGTATGTTCTTATGGGGATGACAGTATTAAAAATTGGAGTCCATCCAAATACAGTGTGCTTCATGATAATGTCTTGACAAATATTCTAATATATTCATTTTCCATATGGTTATGTCTGATAATATGATCTAATGTTTATTTCTACAGATATCATTGGTAGAGGCAATTGCATGCCATAGAGTACTGTTATAGTATTCATTCATTGAGTATGTTTTTGCAAATTACTCTCAATTTAAGCTAGTTTGCTATTATATCAGAATGCCCATGTTGTCAGTTTACTTTCAGGAGAGGAGCCTGGATGCTAAAGACCTGTAGATGATACTTCATGGTAGAATCCTGTAACTGTGCTCGCTACCATATTACTTAGTATTACAAACTCAAAAATTATGATTGTTTTAAGAATGTTCTATGCAGGGGCCGGAGAGATAGCATGGAGCTAAGGCATTTGCCTTTCATGCAGAAGGTCATCAGTTCAAATCCCGGCGTCCCATATGGTCCCCTGTGCCTGCCAGGAGTAATTTCTGAGCATGGAGCCAGGAATAACCCCTGAGCACTGCCGGGTGTGACCCAAAAACCATAATAAAAATAAAAAAAAATGTTCTATGCAGAATCTAACCCAAGAAGCCTTGCCCTGCAAAATTTACCTTCACTAATGATTTGACTAGGAATTGGAAAACCTTCCCATCGGAGCTGCAGACTTTATAATTTTTAAGTGCTCTGACTCATTCCACCTGGGTCAGTTTTTCAACTACAGCCTATGGATAGATCTTCATTGTCTGTATATGTGTGCATGAGTCTCTGTGTGGTGGTCACCTCTACGTCTGTCTAATGTCCATCTCTATTGTACATAATATCTATGTTGTATATGTACTTCCCCGTTATATAGAACCCTTCCTTTTCCCCTTCCCTGCTTACCACTTTATAAATTCATTTCTATTATTCCATTCACTCACCTCTGATCTGTTATTTCTCCCTATTTAACCTTTTCTACCCTTAGTTCTTAACTGCTCAGGAATTGGAATGTTGCCCCCCACCCCTACCCACTGCCAGCTGATTCCCAAAGTGAAAGGACATCCTCCCAGCTCACCTGGGAAGAAGCTACCACTGCTGCTGCTGCTGATTAGATCTCAGAAATCCCTTTTCTTTCACCTGCCTTCGCTGTGGGCTGTTGTTCATTAATGGATTTGACTTTTGAGAGGCTCTTGGCTTGAGGACATTTCCTGATCCATGACTGCTGCAAACAGACCTCATAAGATCACATTGCAGATCTTAAGTGCTTCAGATTTTATCCCCTGCCCCAGACTAGTCCAAAAGACTTAATGGGGACATATATATTTTCTTTGTATATTTCTTTAGGTGTGATATAATTCTTACTGTGTATTTCCTTATGTAGATGTAGTTTTCCCTATCCCCTTTTATTTTAAGGATTTGTTTAGTAGTGAATTCTAGTAAGATAAATTTCTCTTAGGTTCCGAGATCATGTTAGAACCAGGTTATAGAAACTATTTAGCCTGTTATTTTTAAATGCATATGCAACACCAGTATCCTGTGGCACTATTGCCTTTTGCATAGGCACATTATAATGGGGAAGTCTTAGGTACAGAAGTTCTTATTCAATAGGGATAGAAACTCCTAAAATTTTCATTGCCGTCCCTGCCATTCACCCTGAACATTTATCATAGTGACTTGACATAGGCTTCGGCCAGTCAGACATCAATCGCTCACCCCCAAACTTTGAATCCAATTTTTGGAACCAGTACTGTTTTCTACCAGAACCAGAAATCAAATTTCTACCAGAGAAGGCTCTAATGTTGCTCTGGCACTGACTTGCTCCATGGGGGTTCATCTGACACCCTGATGAAAATGCACCAATTTGTTTTCAGGGCAGACTTCCCTGCCTTGCCATTCAATGATGAGATGAAACCAGAAGACACTATGTGACCCCCTGACTTAGACATAAAATCTGTAAAAACCAAGATCTCTAATTACTGAAGCCAGACTGTGACAACGGTGATTGAGGAAAACTTCCTGGGACCATGAAGAAAGACTTTGAAGTTAGAGAATTTAGTATAACTGAAGCTGTAGTTAGTCTTACGCAAGCTATTTCAATGGTAGGGACACAGTTTTAAAGGCCAAAAGATTTTTTTCTATCTACTTTCCCCAACTTTTGCTGCACCTTAAAAAACTGCCACCCATTTTTTATCTTTTAGATAGGGGCTCCTGCCTTTTCATAGAACCTTGGGACATGAATTACTTTGTTTTACCTCATATTTCTGCATTTCTCTATAAAATTAAAAAAGGAGAAAAAAAGAAAAAATGGGGGCTGAAGGCCAAGTGGTCTCAGGTGCATTGGTGGAGATAAAAAAGGACAAAAGTAAATATCCAAGCTAAAATATTGATCCTATCAAATTTTCGTCTTTGGCCCTGATCTTGCTGTTTGATCTCTCCAACTAGCTATTTCATCAAATTTTAAATCAGCTACTATCCATAAGGTAATATAGCCCAAAAGAGGGTTTTATTTTCAGTTCTAAATTTTTGAACTCTAGTTAGCTCAATAAACACTTTTTATTTTATTTTTGGGTCACACCTGGCAGCGCTCAGGGGTTACTCCTGGCTCTGCACTGAGAATCACTCTGGCAGGCATGGGGGACCATATGGGATGCTGGGATTTGAACCACAATCCATCCTGAATAGGCTGCATGCAAGGCAAATGTCCTACTGCTGTGCTATCTCTCCGGCCCCCTATAAACATATTCTTTTCTATTTTGTAAAAATTCTTCAAACTTATCAGCTGTAAAATTCATTATCTACCTGATAATGATTATATAAATTTCTCCAACAATTAATTTTTATTGTAAATGGCCATATCTTGCCAATTTCTCAGTAAGGAGCCTTATCTGGTCACACAGGCTAACCCAATTCATGTCTCCTTCTTTGATCTTGTTTTATTATTTACAAGGGACTTGTTTCCTGATATTTTATTCTTTAGTTCAGTTCTTGGTAACTGTTCCCCTAGTCCAATGTAAGCTTCAAGAATATAAAAATGAGTATATTTTCAGGATCTTTGGCAATTAAGAGTGCTTAGCACAGAGTGGGTAGTTAAAGGATGATAAATTGGATCCTAGCCTTTCTTCTGACTTATCACAAATTGTGTCTTATATACTCTCCTTAGTACCTTCACTACACTTAACTAATGGATTCAACAAACACACATCTACTTTAATCTTCTTCATGCCTTCTTTTATCATCTAAAACAGCCTTTATGAGAAAACTGGCACAGCTCCACTCTTAAGCTCCAAAAGAAAATTATAGTTTCCAACACTTTTTTTCCAGGTATAACGTTAGTCACTTCTAAGAATGGGGGTGGACAGATTCCAATTTATGCCTAAAAGCACAGCAGCCTGCTGTCATACCTGATGCTCTCCAACAGAAAAGGCCATGCTCCAAGCTTTGCAATGAAGCTTATGATACTGACAGTCACCAAATTTGTTCTAGAGCCATAGATCCTGCACTGCATGGACACATGTGGTTAAGCAATACCTTAAAATTTCACAATACTGTCAGTCTGTAGGATTAAAGCAAATCTATGTAGGTTGCACAGAAGCCCATCAAGCTCAGTGAGCCTAAACACTAACACAAAAGGTTCAATTAGCACCAAGAACCTAGTAAATCCATAGACAGTGACTTCACATTGAAAGATAAAACGATTAATTTAAACTGACCCTTATTTATCTAAGTATTGAGAAAACTATTTGCCCTTTGTATTGTATCCAAAGGGTTATAATACAATACAATACAATGCAATACAATACTTTTGTATTTTAACAAAGTCTGGAGTGGTATATGGAAAACTGGGGACAATGGTAGAGAGAACGCCACAGGTAGTGAGGTTGGTGTCGGAACATTTAATGCTTGAAACAAACATAAACAACTTGGTAAATAGTGGTGATATAATAAAAACAAAACATCCTTTTCCTAAATGGTAGAGATGACAATTGTCATTTTTCAATATTTAGCAAAAAGAGCCCCTTATTGAGGCCAGAGCAATAGCGCAGTGGTAGGGTTTTTCCCTTGCACACAGCTGACCCAAGATGGACCTACGCTCTATTCCCAGCATCCCATATGGTCACCCAAGCCAGGAGCAATTTCTGAGCGCATAGCCAGGAGTAGCCCCTAAGTGTCACCAGGTGTAGCCCAAACCTTCCCCCACCCTCGAAAAATAAGAGTACCTTATTCTTTGTAGCACTTTGTTACAATAACCTAAATTTATTTTTTCTAATAATATATTTAAGCACCATAGTTAAAAACTTATGTGTAGTTGGGTTTCAGTCATAAAAAGCATACCACCCTTTACCAGTGCAACCTTCCCACCACCAATGCCCCTCATCCCACCCCCTGCCTGTCTTCAAGTCAGGCTTTCTATTTCTCTCACTATCATGATAGTTGTTAATGTAGTTATTTCTCTAACATGAAGCTGGTTTTTCCGGCCGTCATCTCTATTGACTCTGAGTATTATCACAATAATGTTTTATTTTTGTTAAGTCCCAAAGATGAGTGAGACTATTTTTTATCTCTCTCTGAAAGTAGATCCTATTTGCAGGGATTTTTGCTGAGGATCTTTGCAAGTGTGTTCACAGGGATATTAATCTGTACTTCTCTCTTTTTTTGCAGTATCTGTTTCCTTTTGTTATCAGGGTGATGGATGTTACTTTCATAAACAGTAATTGTGAGTGTTTCTGTTTCTTCAGTTTCCTGGAAGAGCCTGAAAAAATTGGTAGTTCATCCTCTTGAAAGGATGAATGAATTCATTAGTGAATCCATCTGATCCTGGGCTTTTATTTTGGGAAAGACTTTTGATTACTATTTTAATTTCCTCAATAGTGATGGGTCTGTTTAGATAGGCTAGATCATCCTGATCAACCATGGAAGATTTTAAGAGTCCAAGAATTTATCCTTTTCTTCCAGATTCTCTTATTTTGTGGCATAGAGTTTCTCAAAGTAATCTATGATTACCCTTTGAATTTTTGTCTTATCTGTAGTGATCTCCCCCTTTTCATTTCTAATTTGGTTTATTAAGTTTCTCTCTCTGGAGGGCTGGAAGGTCCAGCTCACGACATGAAGCTCATCACAAAGAGTGGTAAGTGCAGTTAGAGAAATAACTACACTGAGAACTATCATAACAATGCGAATAAATGAGGGAAGTGGAAAGCCTCTCTATAGTACAGGAGAGGGTGGGGTCGGGAGGAGGGAGAATTGGGACATTGGTGGTGGCAATGTTGCACCAGTGAAAAGAGGTGTTCTTTACATGACTGAAACCCAACTAAATATTTTATAATCAAGGTGTTAAAATAAAGATAACAATTTAAAAAAAGACTCTCTCTTTCTCTCTTTCCCTCCCTTTTTGAGTTTTGCTAGTAGTTTATCAAATATTTTTCCAAAGAACCAACTTTTGCTTTCAATGATCTTTTGAATAATTCTTTGTATTTCCATTTCATTAATTTCTGCTCTAAGCTTTGTTATTTCCTTCTGCCTACTTATTTTTGGTTCCTTTGATTGATCACTTTCTAATTTTATAGGCTATGTCATTAAGTTATTGATGTAGGACTCTTCTTACTTCTTAATGTGTGCTCACAAATTTTCCTCTTAGTACCACTTTTGCTATGTCATACAAATTCTGATAATTTGTCTTCATTCTAATTTGTTTCCAGGAATCTTTTGATTTTCTCTTTGGTTTCATCTCTGATCCACTGGTTGTTTAGTAGTAAGCTGTTTAATTTCCAGTGCTCAAGTTTTTCCTTTGTGTCTGTCTATAGTTCACTTCTAATTTCAGTGCATT
The DNA here is from genome assembly GCF_024139225.1 of Suncus etruscus. Taxonomy (NCBI): domain Eukaryota; kingdom Metazoa; phylum Chordata; class Mammalia; order Eulipotyphla; family Soricidae; genus Suncus; species Suncus etruscus. The sequence goes on along the minus strand of NC_064857.1, from coordinate 108,542,503 downwards.
ATAATCTGAGAAGGTAGTTTGCATAATTCTATCCTCTTGATTTTACAGAAGTATGTTAAATGGGCCAACATACTGTCTATCCTGGAGAATTACCCAAGTGCTTTGGAGAAGAATGTGTGTACAGTTTTCTGGGGGTGGAGAGCCCTACACACACACACACACACACACACACACACACACACACACACACACACACACACACACAACCCTACTAGGCCACTTTCTTACACTTCTCCTTTCAGAGCTAATATATTCTTGTTAAATTTCAGCCTGGTTGACCTATCAAGGGTTGACAGGGCAGCATTGAGATCACCCACTATTATTGTGTTACTATTGGTATCTTCTTTCAGATTTGTCAAAAATAGTTGTAAATATTTTGATAGTCCCTCATTGGGGGGTTTATGGTTAGGAGTGTGATTTCTTCCTGTTGTACATATATATCCCTTGATTATTATGAAATGTCAATCTTTGTCCTTTATAAGTCTTTAAAGCCTAACATTTATTTGTCATCTGATATTAATATGGCAACTCCATATAATTTAATGAATTTTTTTTGCTTGGATAATTGTTCTCCAACCTTTGATTTTGATTTTATATTTGTTCCTATTATTCATATTGTTTCTTTTTTTGTAGCTTTTTCCATTTATTTTTTAATCTTTTTAATTATATTTTAATAATAATGTCTTTATTTAAACACCAAATGGGATTCAATGCCTCATTAAGAAGATTATCCACTACGATCAAGTAGGTTTCATCCCAGAAATGCAAGGATGGTTTAACATCCGTAAATCTATCAACATAATACACAACATCAACAATAAAAAAAATAGAAATCACATGATCATATCAATAGGTGCAGAGAAAGGTCCAACACCCAATCTTGATCAAAACTCTCAGTAAGATGGAAATGAAAGGAACCTTTCTCAATATACCACAAGCCAGTGGCAAATATTATCCTCAATGGAGAAAAAATAAAGCCTTCCCTTGTCTGGCACAAGACAAGACTGTCCTCTCTCACCACTCCTATTCAACAGCACTGGAAGTACCTGCTATAGTGATTAGGCAAGAAAAATATCAAGGGAATCCAGATAGGAAAGGAAGAAGTCAAGCTCTCACTGTTTGCAGATGACATAATACTCTACTTAGAACACCCTAGACTCTACCAAAAAGCTTCTAGAAACAATAGACTCATATAGCAAGGTGGCAGGCTACAAAATTAACACACAAAAATCAATGGCCTTTCTATGCACCAATAGTAATAAGGAAGAAAGGGACATTAAGAAAACAACCCCATCACAATAGTGCCCCACAAACTCAAATATCTTGGAATCAACTTGACTAAAAATGTGAAGGAACTATACAAAGAAAACTATAAAACTCTGCTCCAAGAAATAAGAGAGGACACGTGGAAATGGAAACACATACCCTGCTCAAGGATTGGCAGGATTAACATCATCAAAATGGCAATACTCGGGCCGGGCGGTGGCGCTGGAAGTAAGGTGCCTGCCTTGCCTGCGCTAGCCTAGGACGGACCGCGGTTCGATCCCCCGGTGTCCCATATGGTCCCCCAAGAAGCCAGGAGCAACTTCTGAGCACATAGCCAGGAGTAACCCCTGAGCGTCACAGGGTGTGACCCAAAAAACCAAAAAAAAAAAAATGGCAATACTCCCCAAGTCATTATACAGATTTAATGCAATCCCTCTAAAGATACCCATGACATTCTTCAAAGAAGTGGATCAGGCACTCTTGAAATTCATTTGGAACAATAAGCACCCTAGAATAGCTAAAGCAATCATTGGGAAAAAGAATATGGGAGGAATTACTTTCCCCAACTTTAAACTGTACTACAAAGCAATAGTTCTCAAAACAGCATAGTATGGAATAAAAACAATTCCTCAGATCAGTGGAATAGGCTTGAATACTCAGAGAATGTTCTCCAGACATACAATCACCTAATTTTTGATAAAGGAGCAGGAAATCCTAAATGGAGCAGGGAAAGCCTCTTCAAAAAGTGGTGTTGGCACAACTGAATAGCCACTTGCAAAATATTGAACTTAGACCCCCAGCTAACATCATGTACGAAGGTAAAATCCAAATGGATTAAAGATGTTGATATCAGACCCAAAACCATAAGATATATAGAACAACACATAGGCAAAACACTCCAGGACATTACAGGCATATTCAAGGAGGAAACTGCACTCTCCAAGCAAGTGAAAGCAGAGATTAACAGATGGGAATATATTAAGCTGAGAAACTTCTGCACCTCAAAGGAAATAGTGAGCAGGATACAAGAGCCACCCACTGAGTGGGAGAAACTATTCACCCAATACCCATCAGATAAGGGGCTAATCTCCAAAATATACAAGGCACTGACAGAACTTTACAAGAAAAAAACATCTAATCCCACCAAAATATGGGGAGAAGAAATGAACAGACACTTTGACAAATAAGAAATACAAATGGCCAAAAGACACATGAAAAAATGCTCCACATCAGTAATCATCAGGGAGATGCAAATCAAAACAACGATGAGATACCACCTCACACCACAGAGAATGGCACACATCACAAAGAATGAGAATGAACAGTGTTGGCAGGGATGTGGAGAGAAAGGAACTCTTATCCACTGCTGGTGGCAATGCCGCCTAGTTCAACCTTTATGGAAAGCGATATGGAGATTCCTCCAAAAACTGGAAATCCAGCTCCCATACGATCCAGCTATACCACTCCTAGGAATATACCCTAGGAACACAAAAATACAATACAAAAACCCCTTTCTTACACCTATATTCATTGCAGCACTATTTACCATAGCAAGACTCTGGAAACAACCAAGGTGCCCTTTAACAGACGAATGGCTAAAGAAACTGTGGTACACATACACAATGGAATATTATGCAGCTGTCAGGAGAGATGAAGTCATGACATTTTCCTATACATGGATGTACACGGAATCTATTATGCTGAGTGAAATAAGTCAGAGAGAGAGAGAAAAATGCAGAATGGTCTCACTCATCTATGGGTTTTAAGAAAAATGAAAGACATTCTTGCAATAACAATTTTCAGACACAAAAGAGAAAAGAGGTAGAAGTTCCAGCTCACCTCAGGAAGCTCACCACAAAGAGTGATGAGTTCAGTTAGAGAAATAACTACATTTTGAACTGTCCTAATAATGAGAATGTATGAGGGAAATGGAGAGCCTGTTTAGAGTATAGGCGAGGGTCGGGTGGGGAGGAGGGAGACTTGGGACATTGGCAATGGGAATGTTGCACTGGTGATGGGTGGTGTTCTTTACATGACTGAAACCCAAACACAATCATGTATGTAATCAAGGTGTTTAAAAAAAAGCTTCCTTATGTGTACAAAATAATTTGTGATTCTTTGGGTGGATAAAATGCTACATCTTATTCAACAGAGCCCAGGGAACATGCATTGATACTTTTCTTCCCTATAGATTGTGAGCTACATTTCTAAGAAGTCACTCCCATGGGGCCGGGAAGGTGGCGCTAGAGGTAAGGTGTCTGCTTTGCAAGCGCTAGCATAGGACGGACCAAGGTTCAATCCCCTGGCGTCCCATATGGTCCCCCCCAAGCCATGGGCGATTTCTGAGCGCATAGCCAGGAGTAACCCCTGAGCATCAAATGGGTGTGGCCCAAAAACCAAAAAAAAAAAAAAAAAAAGAAGTCACTCCCAGTAGTACTTGGGGGAACAAGTACTTGGGGGGATCTATTAAAAAAAAAAGAACAACACATAGACAAAACACTCCAGGACATTGAGACTACAGGCATATTTAAGGAGGAAACTGCACTTTCCAAGCAACTGAAAGCAGAGATTAACAGATGGGAATATATTAAGCTGAGAAGCTTCTGCACCTCAAAGGAAATAGTGAGCAGGATACAAGAGCCCCCCACTGAGTGGAAGAAGCTATTCACCCAATACCCATCAGACAAGGGCTAATCTCCAAAATATGCAAGGCACTGACAGAACTTTACAAGAAAAAAACATCTAATCCCATCAAAAAATGGGAAGAAGAAATGGACAGACACTTTGACAAAGAAGAAATACACATGGCCAAAAGACACATGAAAAAATGCTCCACATCACTAATCATCAGGGAGATGCAAATCAAAACAACTATGAGGTACCACCTCACACCACAGAGAATGGCATACATCACAAAGAATGAGAATAGACAGTGTTGGCGGGGATGTGGAGAGAAAGGAACTCTTATCCACTGCTGGTGGGAATGCTGTCTAGTTCAGCCTTTATGGAAAGCGATATGGAGATTCCTCCAAAAACTGGAAATCGAGCTCCCATATGATCCAGCTATACTACTCCTAGGAATATACCCTAGGAACACAAAAATATAATACAAAAAACCCTTTCCTTACACCTATATTCACTGCAGCACTATTTACCATAGCAAGACTCTGGAAACAACCAAGATGCCCTTTAACAGACGAATGGCTAAAGAAACTGTGGTACACATACACAATGGAATATTATGCAGCTGTCAGGAGAGATGAAGTCATGACATTTTCCTATACATGGATGTACACGAAATCTATTATGCTGAGTGAAATAAGTCAGAGAGAAAGAGAGAAAAATGCAGAATGGTCTCACTCTTCTATGGGTTTTAAGAAAAATGAAAGACATTCTTGCAATAATAATTTTCAGACACAAAAGTGAAAAGAGCTAGAAGTTACAGCTCATCTCAGGAAGCTCACCACAAAGAGTGATGAGTTTAGTTAGAGAAATAACTACATTTTGAACTGTTCTAATAATGAGAATGTATGAGGGAAATGGAAAGCCTGTCTAGAAGTACAAATGGGGGTCGGGTGGGGAGAAGGGAGATTTGGGACAATGGTGATGGGACTGTTGCACTGGTGATGGGTGGTGTTCTTTACATGACTGAAACCCAAACAATCATACATGTAATCAAGGTGTTTAAATAAAATATATAAAAAAAGAAATTAAAGCTTGATCCATATCTCAACCCAACAAGTATATATTAGCTCTGAAAAGAGAAATAGAAAAAAAGTGGACTAGTATATATAGGGCACTCCATCCCCAGAAAATTGGATACATATTCTTCTCCAATGCACATGGGTCATTCTCTGGGATAGACCATATGCTGGCCCATAAAACATATCTCCATAAAGTCAAGAAGATAGAAATTGTACAAACTACCTTCACTTATCATAAGACACTGAAACAAAAAGTGAACTACAAAGAAACACAGAAGAAACAACTATAACACCTGGAAACTAAACAGCTCACTACTGAACCAGTGGGTCAGAGATGAAATAAAAAAGGAAATCAAAACAGTCCTGAAAACAAATGACAATGAAGACAGTAATTGTCAGAATTTATGAGATACAACAAAAGTAGTACTAAGAGGAAAATTTATAAACTTGCACGCACATATCAGAAAGGAAGAAGGGTCCTCAATAAAGTGGAAATTCAAAGAATAATCTGAATGATTAACGAAAGCAAAGTTGGTTTTTTGAAAAAATAAGCAAGATTGAGAAACCACTAGCAAAACTCACAAAGAAACAGAGAGAGAAAAATCTAATAAACCTAATTAGGAACGAAAAGGAGGAGATCACCACAGATACTACAGAGAGTCAAAGGATAATCAGAGACTACTTTGAGAAACTACTCCAGGAAACATGAAAACCTGGGTGAAATGGATAAATTCTTGGACTCATAATCTTCCATGGTTAAACCAGGATGATCTAGCATATCTAAACAGATCCGTCACTACTGAGGAAATTAAAATGGTCATCAGGATTCTCCCCCAAAACAAAAGCCCAGGCCCGGATGAATTCACTAACAAATTCTTTCAAACTTTCAAGAGGAACTTCTAGCACTCATATGTGTTTCTTGAAGGCAGCAGACTTTTGTATTCAACTTTTTGATCCATTTGCTACTCTGTGTCTTATAAATGGTGCATTTAGTGGCATTTACTGTCATCTTTATTTAGGAGTTTGGTGTGTCTGCTGGTCTGTCTTGTCTTAAATTAGACCCTTTCGGTTTATTTTATTTTATTTATTTATTTATTTATTTTATTTTATTTTATTTTATTTTGGGCCATACCCAGAAGCCCTCAGGGATTACTCCTGACTCTGTGTTCAGAAATGCTCCAGGTAGGCTTAAAGGACCATATGTTGTGTCAGGGATAGATCCCAGATCTGTCTTGTTTTGGCAGCATGATATGCTGCCACTATGCTAGCACTTCAGTCATAAGTTTATCTTTTAAGGCTGGCTTTGTCTGTAAAATTCTAAGCTGTCGTTTATTTTTTTCAAATAATATCTTTATTTAAGCACCATATTAAAAACATGTTTGTAGTTGGGTTTCAATCATAAAAAGAACACCACCCCTTCACCAGTGTGACCTGTTGTTTACCCTATGTGTCCTTCCTTCAAACCTGAATGTGAGTCTGGGTGGATGAAGTATTCTGGCAGAAGCATTCATTTCATTGAGTTTTGTCTCTATATCCCACCACTGCCTTTGGGCCTTGTAGGTTTCTTGTGACAGATCTGATGTCAATCTTAAGGATGCTCCTTTGGATGTCATTTCCCTTCTTGCTGCTTTCAGTATTCTATCCCTATCTGTAAGATTCGTCATTATGACTTGGACGTGTCTTGTGGTACTTTTCTTCAAATAGCTTTTAGCTAGTACTCTTTGGGCATGCAGGATTTGGTTGCATACACTCTTTATTTAGCTCTGGGAGTTTCTCTGTAATAATGTCCTTGACTGTTGATTCTTCCTGGGAATATTCTTCCTGGTTCTCAGGGACTCTAATGATTATGTTGTTTCTGGTGAATTTATCACAGACTTCTATTTTCATCTGTTCACATTCTTTGATGATTTTTTCCATTGTCTGATCATTAGTTTTAAGAGGCTCTTTTGCAATCTCTTCTGTTGTATGGAGTTGTTATGCATCTAATTTTCCAGCTCAGTGATTCTTTCCTCAGCTGCTATTTGTTGGGAGAAGAAAATGAGGTTTTCATTTTGCCTACCAAGTTTCTCAGTCCTGTTATTTCAGTTTGGAGTTTTCTCATTCCTATTTTCATATCTTCTTGAGCCTTATTGTGGTTTGTTCAGTTCATGCCATGCTTTCTTTGAGTTCTATGAGGATCCTCCATATTTCTTTTCTAAGTCCTTCTCTGAACAGCTAAATAGTAGTCAGCACTTTGTGGGTCATTAGAATTTCAATCTTCATTCTCTATGCATGGTGGAGGCCTACGTTGTTTCCCCATTGTCACGCTTGTAGTGTGGTATTTTCTATGTGTTGTGCTGGATTTCAGTGACTAGGATATATGTATGCCCATGGAGTGGCTGGGTTCCTCTGTCTCCGCCCTTTGCAGGCAGGTCAGCTCACCTCCATTGACATACGTTCCTTGGTCTCTTCTGGGCAGGGTGGGTCCTGGAGCCGAAGGAGGTTCAAGATGGCACAAACATTGAAGTGTGCATGGTGGGGATAAGGCTCCACCCTTCATGGGTGGTACCTTAAATTTAGAATATAAAAAATGCTCTACTATTTTTTCTTTTACAATAAAACCTATATATTTCTCCACATTGTAGAAAAATTAATTTCAGCTTTAAAAAATAGTTTCAGCTTTCTATATATGGAAATAATGAAAAAGTAGAAGGTAACAATATAAGGCATAGTGAAAGTGATTATCAAAATGGTAGGTTTGCAAATTACTTTAATTAAACAAATGGACTACACATTAGACAATAAAACTAACACGCATATACAGTAGCTATCTAAATGTTATCCAGAAAAGAAAAACTATGTACTTCAAGATATAAATAGGCTTAAAATGAAGGAAATCTCTTCATCCTAAAGGGAAATAAAAGGAAACTGAAATTGCTATAGTATTATTTGACAAAATAGACTAAATGTGCTACTATAGACAAAGAACATTTTTAAAGATACAATGGCCAAATATAAATAAAATATACCAACTCCAATTAGAGTGAAATATAGCCCCAAAATGCATAAAGTATAAACTAGCAGAATTCAAGGTATATAAACAATTCATCAGTAATAGTTGGAGAATTCAAAGAGCAAATTCAAAACATCAATAAAACAAGATTAAGAAGTCAAAATTAACATACAAAACATTTTTATGGCTATTATTAATCTAATGCAGGATTTCACGCATCAGTCATATAATACTCATTACTATATTCCAGAATTATGTTTTTCACCAACAGAGGAAAAGAAGAGACAAGCTAAATTTCAAGGTGAACCAACAGTTCTGGAAAAAAATATATGTAATTTCATAAAATAAAATTAGTTTTTGAGAGATCACAAAGAATATAATTTTAGAGAACATACATTTAGGGTTTTTTTGTTTTGTTTTGTTTTATCGGGCCACACCCATTTGATGCTCAGGGGTTACTCCTGGCTAAGCGCTCAGAAATTGCCCCTGGCTTGGGGGGGCCATATGGGACACTGGGGGATCAAATCGCAGTCCTTCCTCGGCTGGTGCTTGCAAGGCAGACACCTTACCTCTAGTGCCACCTCACCGGCCCCACATTTAGGTTTTTATAGGTAAAGTCACATGAATGTTTTTAAATGCCAATTTTAAATTATATAAATTTTATTATGAAATTCAATATAATCCCTTGATACTTCATTAATAATTCAGGACGTCTTTAGTGTGATATAATAATATATTTCTAAACTATGTTAACTCATACCCAGCAAATAGGAAGTTAACAAAATGATCTCTGACACAAAACACATATTACATGTGAAAGCATATTATATCTTAATCATGTATCATATTATATGATCAAATTGTATGATCTGATTGAACCATAAAGAATTGCTAGGGCCAAAATAAGAAATTAGACTCAATTTAAATGGCCAAAACTACTTAACCAAATCAGTAGTAATATTTATCTCCAAAATGTGTCCCTCACATAATATCACATAATACTATGTGTCAATGTTTTTCCATCTTACAAGATATTCTATAATTACTTTATCTTAGACAAATAATGTTTAGGTAAGTCAAAAAAGCTTTAAATAACATTAGTTAATGCTAACATTAGGTGTGCATAGAGAATATTATATATACCCAATAAAAATTAAAACAAGTAATCATAATCTTTTGGAAATTTGGAACATTTTCCTAGCACTATTATTTAATAACTAAAAGTACTAAACACTGTAATATCCAATCCTCTTTAAATGCCAATTTAAAAAGCAACAGAGGGGCTGGACCTATAACACAGTGGGTAGGGCATTTATTTGCCTTACATGTGGTCAACCTGGTTTAAATTTCTGGCATCCTATATGGTCCCCTGAGCTGCAAGGAGTAGTTAGTTGTTAAGCACAGAGCCAGGAGTAACCTCTAAGTGCTGTCCAATATGCCCCCAAAAGCAACTATATTTGATACCACAATAATTATAATATGGGAAATCAAAAGAATATTTATCATAATTGTAGGCAAGTAACCTATTTTCTTAGGATGAAATTTTTGTTGCGGTAGATCGAAAGGTCTGGAAAACTACTGGATGAGTGGTTTTAATGAAAAGTGAGGACCAAGACATGAATGCCAAAGATGTAGATAAAGATTCTGTACTTATTTTTTTTTTAAGTTGCTCACCTTCACCAGGCTTCCCCTAGCTCCCTCTTGGTGTTCCTTCTTCCAGCATGTGGACTCTCTTCCCTCTTTCCACACGAGAGTCTTGGGTTCCATATCTTTCCACTCAGGGCTCACCTGCTTCACCTTTGGGGTTCCCCAGCCTCTACGTGGGGTTCTTCCCTCGAAATCTTTTCCCTCATTTCTGGGCCCCTCTGCCCCCACCCTCAGGTACCCCCTATCTCCATTCAGAGCCGACACTCCTCCCTCCTTCACGGGGACCCCATTCTTCCTAAATTCAGATACCCCCTCCCTCTACCCAGGGCCCCATTTCCTCTGCCCTCCCGTCCTCCTCCATCTTTCCATCTCTCTTGGGTCCCAACTCTGTGTCCCAAGTTTAGTAGCTCCGAGATCCCCTCCATCTGTCTTGGGTCAGTCCCCTATGCTGAAACTCACTGGTTTTGTTCTGGCTGAGGCTATAGCATGTATTTGGGGGAGCTGATCGGGTAGTTGCAGGACTGCGCCCAGGTCCTGGAAGACAAACTTGCTCAAAAAGGCTTTCATGTCACTGCCAGTTGGTTAGGACTGAATCAGGGAGTGTGGCGCGTCCATAGAAACCAAGGTTCTACTGGGGTCCCCTTTGTGACACGGTAAGCAGACCTTAGAACTCTGGGCTGGGGACTCCCGCGTGCCTGGCACCCTGGAACTTAATAGCACCCCCCCCCCACACACACACACACACTCAGCATGAGACCTTCTGCGCTGGTTTCCTGAGGGCTCACCGCTGGGGTTCTGCACCAGCAAAACTGAGCCCCAGATTCAGGCATCACCGTATATGCCCCAGCTGGCTGCACAGCCTTGGTACCATGTTGGATCTGGGATGCAGGATGTGGGGCTGATCTTCCTGTTAGAGAGAAGCCCAGCTACAAACATGGACATTCAGAGTTATTTTGAGAAATTTTGGTTAAAGTTTTAATTGAATCGCTGTAACATGCACAGTTCATTGGAGTCATGCAGTGTCCAACACCCATACCTGTTGCACTGCACATTTCCTTCCATCAATGTTCTCACGTGTCCCTTCCACCTTCTCCTCACCTTCTCCTTTTTCTTTCTTTCCTTCTTTTAAAAAGATATTGTGATTTGCAATAGTGCACCTCTGGAAGCTCCATTGCTAGTCCTATATGAACATGAGGTATGTCCATATTGTTTTCTCAAAAGTCTGGACCAGTTGATACTCTCCACCTGCAGCAGTGAAGGAGAGTCCCTTTCTTCCAGCATCTGCCCCAATACTGGTTATTCTTGTTCTTTTTGATGCATGCTAGTCTTCGTGATGTGAAGTGAATAGTTGCTCCCATCTGTGGGTAGTCTTTGTATTCTGGTCACTTTTTCCTTTGAAGTGCAAGAGTTTCTCTCTTTAATGTGGACCTTGGTTGGCCAGTGGAGTTTCATCCTTGAAGATCTCTTTACCTTCATTGTCATGGAATGGGAGTGTTCTACCTACGTTTTCCTCTATGTACCTTTGGTTTCAGATCTGATATCGAGGGCTTTGGTCCATTTTGATTTGGCCTTTGTACTTGGTGTTGTGAAAGAGAGGTCTTTCATTTTGTGTGGAGTTGACAAGTTGTCCTCACATCTCTTTTAGAGGGGTACTTTCCTTGTTCCACTTTGCAGTTCGTGCTCCGTTATGAAAGATTAATTGATTGTATCTGGACATCAGTCTCAGAATTCAGGTCTATTTCATTGATCTGAGGGCCTGTCTTTCTTTTAATATCATGCTGTTTCAATGACTACCACCTTATAGTACCATTTAAATTTGGGGACAGTGATAGTTTTAATTTCTTCCCAAGGATAGCTTTAGATATTGCTGGAGGATTATTGCATAATTTGAATTTCAGAAATATTTGACTTTTTATTTGAAAAAAAATATGTCCTTATATAATTATGTTATTAATTAATGTAGTATTAATCATATAATTATTTCTGTCTATATAATTAATTTCAATAAACTACCATGATATATAATTATATATAAATAATTCATTGAAAATAATATAACACATTATGTATATTATAAATATACATAAGTATATAGTTATATTTATTGTAATATATGTATATAATAAATTGATTGTAATAAATTATGATTTTAATATATTATAAAGTAATATATGGTTATATAATTACCTATAATTATTAAATAATAATATATAATTGACTATTATATTAATTATATAAGCATTCTCATAAGGATTGCATTAAATCTGAATATGCTCTTTAGAGTACTGTCAGTTTTTATTACTTGATCCATACACTCCAAGAGCAGGAGCATGTTTCTTTTATATCTTTGTGTCCTCTTTTATTGTAATTTTCTAGATGGAGGTCTTATATCTCTTTAGTTAGGTTGATTCCAAAGTACTTCATTTTCTGAGGAACAATTGTAGATGGGTTTTATAGGACATTTCTTTGTTGTCATTCATAATTTAGATACAAAAAAGCCATGTATTTTTACATTTTAATTTTGTAGCCTGCCAGTTACTATACAAATCTATTTATAAAAGCCTTTTTGGTATAGTCTTTCGGATTTTCTAAGTCTAATATAATGTAAGGGCTTGACTTCTTCCTTTCCTATTTGGATGCAGTTGATATATTACTATATTGAATAGAAGTGCAAGAGTGAGCCACCTTTTATTGTGCCAGATCTTAAAATATAATTTGTTTTTATCTTCTTGGAGTTTCCTGTTTGCTGTAGGTTTATGATCAAAAGTTTTGATTATATTGGAGAGTGTCTTCAATTCCAATCACATTGAGATTTAATTTTTCATCATGAATGGGTACTGGACCTTTCATATGTTTACACTGCACTTATGATGTTATCATAAGAATTTTTATTTATTTTATCAATATTGTGTATTATGTTGGTTGGCTTGCATATATGTTCAGTCATCCTTGCATGCTTGGGATAAATCCTATTTGGTCATCATGTATAATCTATTAGATAAATTTTGGGATTAAAAAATTTAAAAATTAGAGGGAGGGACTTCAGAGCATAAAAACCGGCTAAGCTTTGCAAAAGCTGGCTCCCTGTGTGTGACACCAGGCGGGGAAAATCCGCGAAAGAACACCGGCCCAGTGGGGCTCAGCTGTGAAAGACTGTGAGTGTGACCTGTCTATGTCTGTCTACTGTCCTCTTGCGTGAAACTCTTGCGAGTGGGGCAAAAAGAGCCTCCAGAAACCTCGCTCGCCCAGACGCCATTTTCAGGGAGGGACTTCAGAGCATAAAAACCGGCTAACCTTTGCAAAAGCTGGCTCCCTGTGTGTGACACCAGGCGGGGAAAATCCGCGAAAGTACACCGGCCCAGTGGGGCTCAGCTGTGAAAGACTGTGAGTGTGACCTGTCCATGTCTGTCTACTGTCCTCTTGCGTGAAACTCTTGCGAGTGGGGCAAAAAGAGCCTCCAGAAACCTCGCTCGCCCAGACGCCATTTTCAGGGAGGGACTTCAGAGCATAAAAACCGGCTAACCTTTGCAAAAGCTGGCTCCCTGTGTGTGACACCAGGCGGGGAAAATCCGCGAAAGTACACCGGCCCAGTGGGGCTCAGCTGTGAAAGACTGTGAGTGTGACCTGTCCATGTCTGTCTACTGTCCTCTTGCGTGAAACTCTTGCGAGTGGGGCAAAAAGAGCCTCCAGAAACCTCGCTCGCCCAGACGCCATTTTCAGGGAGGGACTTCAGAGCATAAAAACCGGCTAACCTTTGCAAAAGCTGGCTCCCTGTGTGTGATACCAGGCGGGGAAAATCCGCGAAAGAACACCGGCCCAGTGGGGCTCAGCTGTGAAAGACTGTGAGTGTGACCTGTCTATGTCTGTCTACTGTCCTCTTGAGTGAAACTCTTGCGAGTGGGGCAAAAAGAGGCTCAGAGGAGCACGGCCGCTGCGCTTCGCTACGCGGCCGTGCACTCTTTCTAAGGAAAGAACACCATTGCAACAAGAAGGAAAAATCACACTAAGAACAGCGCTATATCACAGAAGCAAACATTTCTCTCTGGACTGTCTTCTCTGTTGCATGCTCGGGCCTAAGATTTGTCCCAGTGTGAGGCTTCATCCACGGAGGACTCCCCTCCCTTAGAGGCAAGTCAGCCCATCCAGAAAGGGAGGAGCCAGAGGAGTGTGCTGCCTACATCATATAGACAATGAATACCACCACAACACGTAGAAAAACCCACAATACAAGTGTGACAATGGGGAAACAACGCAGGCCAGCATCAGACATAGAGAATGAAGATGACAATTCTGAGGACCAGATAATGACTGAACAACTAATCAACCTCTCAGATAAGGACTTTAGACTAGCAATATGGAAGGTGCTCAACAGACTCCAAGAAACCATGGATCGAGTTGAACAGAACACTAATAAGAACCAAGAAAATATGAAGACAGAAATCACAAAACTCCAAACTGAAATAACATGTCAACTAACAGGACTGAAAAAGTCAGTAAACGAAGTGAATGACAAAATGGATAAGCTCTGGGACAGGGTATCAGAAGCTGAGAATAGACTTGGTGCTGTGGAAGATGAGATACATAACAATTCCATACAACAGGAGAGATTGGACAAAAAACTTAAAGCAAATGAGCAGACAATGGAAAAATTAGTCAAAGAATGGGAACAGACGAAAATAGAAGTCTATGATAAGATCAACAGAAACAACTTAAGAATCATTGGAGTCCCAGAGACCCAAGAAGAAAATTTCCAGGAAGAATCAATGGTCAAGAACATCATTAAAGAGAAACTTCCAGAGCTAAAGAATATATGTGATCAAATCCTGCATGCCCGAAGAGTACCAACCAAAAGAGACCCCAGAAAAACCACCCCAAGACACATCCTAGTCACAATGACAAATCCCACAGATAGAGACAGAATTCTGAAAACAGCAAGATCAAAAGGGGAAATCATGTTCAAGCAAGCTTCCCTGAGATTTACAGCAGACCTGTCACCAGAAACGCTCAATGCCAGAAAGCAGTGGTGGGATATTGTGACAAGACTGAATGAAATGAATGCTTCACCCAGAATACTATACCCAGCAAAACTCACTTTCCGGTTTGATGGAAGAATACATGGTTTCACAGACAAAAAACAGCTCAGAAACTTCACAGACACAAAACCAGTCTTAAGAGAAAAACTGAAAGAACTAATCTAAGACAAGACTACCCAAAAGACACACCAAATTTTGAAATAAAGATGGCGTTAAATCCCAGGACAATTCTTTCTCTCAAGGTCAATGGACTAAATGCACCAGTTAAGAGACACAGAGTGGCTAAATGGATCAAAAAACTCAATCCAACCTTCTGCTGCCTACAAGAAACGCACCTGAATAGTCAGAACAAACATAGACTCAAAATAAAAGGCTGGAGAAAAGTTATCCAAGCAAACAACACCCATAAAAAAGCTGGAGTGGCCATACTAATATCAGATAATGCAAACTTTATACTCAGGAAGGTTGTAAGGGACAAAGACGGACATTTTATATTAATCAAGGGGTACGTAGAGCAGGAAGAATTCACTCTCCTAAACATATATGCACCGAATGAGGGGCCAGCAAAATATTTAATACAACTGTTGACAAATCTGAAAAATAATATCAACAACAACACAATAATTGTGGGGGACCTAAACACGGCTTTGTCAACACTGGACAGGTCAACCAGACTGAAACCCAACAAGAATATACTAGACCTGAGGAGAGAAATGGAAGAAAGAGGCCTAGTGGATATATATAGGACACTCCATCCCCAGAAACCTGGATACACATTCTTCTCCAATGTACATGGGACATTCTCCAGGATAGACTACATGCTGGCACATAAAACATACCTCCATAAGATCAAGAGGATAGAAATTTTGCAGACTACCTTCGCTGACCACAAGGCTCTGAAATTATTTGTGAACTCCAAAGGGACTCAGAAGAAACACTTTAACACCTGGAAGTTAAACAGCCTCATGCTCAATAACCAGTGGGTCCGAGATGAAATCAAGGAGGAAATAAAAAGGTTCCTGGAAACAAATGACAATAAAGACACAAACTCTCAGAACTTATGGGACACAGCAAAAGCAGTACTGAGAGGAAAATTTATAGCTTTGCAAGCACACATCAGGAAGGAAGAAGGAGCTTACCTGAGTAGCTTAATGACACAGCTAATAGAACTAGAAAATGCTCAACAAAAGGACCCAAGAATAGGAAGACAGAAGGAAATAACAAAGCTGAGAGCAGAAATCAACGAAGTGGAAACTCAAAAAACAATCCGAAAGATCAACGAAAGCAGAAGTTGGTTCTTTGAAAAAATAAACAAGATTGATAGACCACTGGCAAACCTAACAAAGAAAGAGAGAGAGAGAAACTTGATAACTCGTATCAGGAATGAAAAAGGAGAGATCACTACTGATATGACAGAGATTCAAAGGGTAATCAGAAACTACTTTGAAAAACTCTACGCCACTAAAAATGAGAACCTGGAAGAAATGGATCAATTCTTGGACTCTTATAATCTTCCACGGTTGAAGGAAGAGGATGTAGCATATCTAAACACCCCCATCACCATTGATGAAATTAAAACAGTAATCAAATGTCTGCCGAAAAACAAAAGCCCAGGTCCAGATGGATTCACTAATGAATTCTATCAAACTTTCCAAGAGGAACTACTGCCAATCTTGGCAAGACTCTTTCATGAAATTGAACAAACAGAAACACTTCCAAATAGCTTTTATGAAGCCAACATCACCTTGATACCTAAACCAGACAGAGACGCTACCAAAAAAGAAAATTACAGACCAATATCACTGATGAATGCAGATGCAAAGATCCTCAACAAAATCCTGGCAAATAGGATTCAATGCCTCGTTAAGAAGATCATCCACTACG
Organism: Suncus etruscus; assembly: GCF_024139225.1. NCBI lineage: Eukaryota > Metazoa > Chordata > Mammalia > Eulipotyphla > Soricidae > Suncus > Suncus etruscus. Next base: position 108,525,977 of record NC_064857.1, on the reverse strand, counting down.
ATCAAGTAGGTTTCATCCCAGGAATGCAAGGCTGTTTTAACATCCGTAAATCTATCAACATAATACACAACATCAATAACAAGAAAAATAAAAACCACATGATCATATCAATAGATGCAGAGAAAGCATTTGATAAGGTCCAACACCCATTCTTGATCAAAACTCTCAGCAAGATGGGAATGGAGGGAACCTTTCTCAATATAGTGAAGGCCATCTACCACAAGCCAGTGGCAAATATTATCCTCAATGGAGAAAAACTGAAAGCCTTCCCTCTAAATTCTGGCACAAGACAAGGCTGTCCTCTCTCACCACTCCTATTCAACATAGCACTGGAAGTACTTCCTATAGCGATTAGGCAAGAAAAGGATATCAAGGGAATCCAGATAGGAAAGGAAGAAGTCAAGCTCTCACTGTTTGCAGATGACATGATACTCTACTTAGAAAACCCTAAAGACTCTATCAAAAAGCTTCTAGAAACAATAGACTCATATAGCAAGGTGGCAGGCTACAAAATTAACACACAAAAATCAATGGCCTTTCTATATACCAATAGTAATAAGGATGAAATGGACATTAAGAAAACAACCCCATTCACAATAGTACCACACAAACTCAAATATCTTGGAATCAACTTGACTAAATATGTGAAGGACCTATACAAAGAAAACTATAAAACTCTGCTCCAAGAAATAAGAGAGGACACACGGAAATGGAAACACATACCCTGCTCATGGATTGGCAGGAATAACATCATCAAAATGGCAATACTCCCCAAGGCATTATACAGATTTAATGCCATCCCTCTAAAGATACCCATGACATTCTTCAAAGAAGTGGATCAGACACTTTTGAAATTCATTTGGAACAATAAACACCCTCGAATAGCTAAAGCAATCATTGGGAAAAAGAATATGGGAGGAATTACTTTTCCCAACTTTAAACTGTACTACAAAGCAACAGTTATCAAAACAGCATGGTATTGGAATAAGGATAGGTCCTCAGATCAGTGGAATAGGCTTGAATACTCAGAAAATGTTCCCCAGAGATACAACCATCTAATTTTTGATAAAGGAGCAGGAAATCCTAAATGGAGCAGGGAAAGCCTCTTCAACAAGTGGTGTTGGCACAATTGGATAGCCACTTGCAAAAAATTAAACTTAGACCCCCAGCTAACATCATGTACAAAGGTAAAATCCAAATGGATTAAAGACCTCGATATCAGCCCCAAAACCATAAGATATATAGAACAGCACATAGGCAAAACACTACAGGACATTACAGGCATCTTCAAGGAGGAAACTGCACTCTCCAAGCAAGTGAAAGCAGAGATTAACAGATGGGAATATATTAAGCTGAGAAGCTTCTGCACCTCAAAGGAAATAGTGCCCAGGATACAAGAGCCACCCACTGAGTGGGAGAAACTATTCACCCAATACCCATCAGATAAGGGGCTAATCTCCAAAATATACAAGGCACTGACAGAACTTTACAAGAAAAAAACATCTAACCCCATCAAAAAATGGGGAGAAGAAATGAACAGACACTTTGACAAAGAAGAAATACGCATGGCCAAAAGACACATGAAAAAATGTTCCACATCACTAATCATCAGGGAGATGCAAATCAAAACAACGATGAGATACCACCTCACACCCCAGAGAATGGCACACATCACAAAGAATGAGAATAAACAGTGTTGGCGGGGATGTGGAGAGAAAGGAACTCTTATCCACTGCTGGTGGGAATGCTGTCTAGTTCAACCTTTATGGAAAGCGATATGGAAATTCCTCCAAAAACTGGAAATCGAGCTCCCATACGATCCAGCTATACCACTCCTAGGAATATACCCTAGGAACACAAAAATACAATACAAAAACCCCTTCCTTACACCTATATTCATTGCAGCTCTATTTACCATAGCAAGACTCTGGAAACAACCAAGATGCCCTTCAACAGACGAATGGCTAAAGAAACTGTGGTACATATACACAATGGAATATTATGCAGCTGTCAGGAGAGATGAAGTCATGAAATTTTCCTATACATGGATGTACATGGAATCTATTATGCTGAGTGAAATAAGTCAGAGAGAGAGAGAAAAACGCAGAATGGTCTCACTCATCTATGGGTTTTAAGAAAAATGAAAGACACCTTTGTAATAATAATTTTCAGACACAAAAGAGAAGCTCAGGAAGCTCACCACAAAGAGTGATGAGTTTAGTTAGAGAAATAACTACATTTTGAACTGTCCTAATATTGAGAATGTATGAGGGAAATGTTGAGCCTGTTTAGGGTACAGGCGGGGGTTGGGTGGGGAGGAGGGAGATTTGGGACTTGGGTGACGGGAATGTTGCACTGGTGATGGGTGGTGTTCCTTTTATGACTGAAACCCAAACACAATCATGTATGTAATCAAGGTGTTTAAATAAAAAAAAATTAAAAAAAAAATTTAAAAATTAAAAAAATAATAAAGTTCCTCAAAGAATTAGAACAAGCATTCCTAAAATTCTCCTAAAAGCATAAAAAAAATCCAGATAGCAAAACTCATAATGAAAAGTAAAATAAATTGATGGGTGGGGACAGGACAAGTATTGCATTCCCTTGTTTTAAACTATACTATCAAGCTATAATAATCAATATAGACTAGAACTGGATAAGGATAGGCTGAAAGAACAATGGATCAGAACTTAGATCCCAGCGATAAATTCTCAGATATAATTCTTTATACAAAAGAGTTGGGTGAATTAAATGGAGCAAGGGAAGTCTCTTTAATAGATAGTGTTGGAGCTCAGAGCAACAGTACAGCTGTTAAGGTGCTTGCCTTGCATCGACCTGGCTTAGATCACCAATTTCATATGTCTCCAGAGGCACTCCCAAGAGTGATTCCCTGAATGCAGAACTACGAGTAATCACTGAGCAAGCTGGGAATGACCCCAAAACAAACAAATACAGACAAAACAAACTGTGTTGGGAAGACTGAATAACAACATGTAAAAGTAAATATGGATCAAATCTCAGACCATAAATAAATTTAGGTCAAACTAAATCAAAGACTTAGAGCAGGGGTCCTCAAACTTTTTAAACAGGGGGCCAGTTCACTGTCCTTCAGACTGTTGGAGGGCCAGATTATAGTAAAAACAAAAATTATGAACAAATTTCTATGCACACTGCATATATCTTATTTAGAAGTGAAGAAACAAAATGGGAATAAATAAAAGTGGCCTGCGGGCCATAGTTTGAAGACCCCTGACTTAGAGTTTAAGTCAGAAACCATAAAATATATTGAGGAAAACAGGTAGAGTGCTCCAGAATATGGTTCTCAGAAGTACCCTCAGGGTCTTCACTCCACTAGCAAAGGGAACTACATAAAATTAGAAGGGCTTTACATAGCAAAAGTAGAAAAAGTAATTAGATTAAAACAAAAAAGTACCCTATTGATGGGGAGAAAATATTCATACAAGATACTTTGAATAGAGGACCAGCATCCAAAATCTAAATCCATCACAAAACTCAACAACAGCAAAATAATAACCCAATCAAAATTGGGGAGAAAGATGCTAAAAAAAAAAACAAAAAACAAACAAACAAAAAAACTAACCCTTAGAACCAATCAACCTGGCTTTAAATTTGCATGATAAAGTTTTAAATTCAACCTGAAACTCATTTTATTTCTGTTTTAAACAGTGAAGGATAAGGAAAAAATAAACCCCAATAATTCTGCCAAAATATCAAGCTTTGGGGACTCAGTTTATCAAAAACACCAAACTTTAAGTCATTACTAAAAGAATATCGGGGCTAAAGCAATTGTACAGTAGGGGTTTTGACAGGCGTTCTGCCCTGCATCAATCAAGCCTGGAATCCTATATGGTACTTAGAGCCTTCCAGGAATAATTTGTAAGAGCAGAGCCAAGAGTAATAATTGATCATCTTCCCCCAGATCTTGTCCCAAAACAAAGGACAACAAAAACAAATTTTAAAAGATGCAAGAAAAAGGAAGCATAGCTTTTGTACCTGGATCAGAAGAATTAGTATAAAAATCTTACCCAAAGCACTATATATATATATATATATATATATATATATGCAGTCCCTAAAAAGTTCATTTCAGTCTATAAAAAATTCAATGTCATTGGTAAAGCAAATAGGAGCAAAGATAAACAAATGGAACAATATCAAAATAAGATGTCTGCACTGCAAAAGAAATGATAGGCAGGATACACCTTACAGAAGGAAAATTATTTTTAAAACTCATATGACAAATGGTAAATATCTACTATAGATAAGCACTTGTGAAACTTAAAAACCAAAAACAACCCAATCAAAGAGTGACAGAGATGAAAGGAACTTCCTAAAAAGGAGACCTACAGCCTGCCAATAAGCATTTGAAAAAAACGCTCTACATCACTTCTCAATAGGAAAATGCAAATGAAAACAACAGTAGTTAGATATCACCTCACATCAAAATGATTGGCACATATCACAAAAATAAAAACAACAAATAAATTGTGGTATAATATATATATGTATATATTGCAACCTCAGGGGGGGAAAATTGTTATTTTAATGGAACTGGAGGGTATCATGCTGAGGACAAATATAAGATAATCTCATTCAATTCTAGTATACAGAGAAACAAATCAAGAGTATGGGCAAGTATAAATCAATAAATCTTGGACATTAGCAAGAGAGGACAAAAGAAGGATGAATTTAACAGTCTGGAAAATGGGAACAGAAGTGGATGGTCAGGAGTTCATGGCTAGTACCGTGAGGTAACTTATGTATTAAAACCATAACTTCCAGTCAACAAAAATAAGGATATAGACAAGAGAAAGAAAAGTTCAAACCAAAGATAAGACAGGTCAGCAGCATTCATGGGTCATGGGCACTGAGGTAAATGCTATAATGCTGTGCAGTAACTTTGTACATAGATACTATAAACTTGAACACCATTGTAACCCTATTATCTAAACTATAATAAAAAAATTTTAAAGTCACATAATTTCATACATTTTCATGAATAATATAAAATTATAAAATAATGTTTGCTTCATTTTTTTGTTTGGTTTTGGTTTTGGAGTCATACCCAGCAGTGGCCAGAGGTTACTCTTGGCTCTGCACTCAGAAATCACCCTTGGCAGGCTCGGGAGACAATCTGGGATGCCAGGAATCAAACCCATGTTAGTCCATGGTTGGCTACATTCAAGGCAAATGCCCTACCATTGTGCTATCGCTCTGGTTCCATTGTTTGTTTCATTGTATCCCTAGAAGTTTATATATTCAAGTTATTTAAAATCTTTACCAGAGGAGATATGGGGTGTGTGTGGGGGGTGTCTCAGAACACATTGGGTAAGTTCCCACAGTAGATCACTGAAATGCCAAGTTAATGTTAACTTTGAATGAACAGATATACAGGATGAGGGAAAGTACAGAAATATTGTGTGATGGTAACACTGTCATCATAACCCACAGGAGAAGAAGAATTAAGATTAGCTCTGAAAACTGATAAGGAGAAATTAATCCAGAAGATCACACAGTAAAAATACAGATTAATGATTCCTTCAATTTCCATAGTGAAAGATACAAAAACTTTGATACTAGGAGCCAAGAAATGATACCAAAAGAGTAAAATAGGATTTGAAAAAAATAAGTAATGCTAGATAGCTGTAAGGAATAATGCAATTTGCTGCAGTATGAATGAAACTGAAAGATACTTTGTTAAATAAAGTAAATCAACAAAAGGATAAATACAGAATGATATCATTTTAAGTGGTATTTACAATAACTGCATAAAGAATTACAATGGTTTTAATGGGCATTGTGTTGCCCAAGTTATAGATAGAAGAAGGGAAGAAATTGAGTGGAGGAGGAGAAAACAAATATGAAAGAATGGGAACAAGGAGCTAAGTGGTCTCAGGTAACAAAGCCAAAGGTAATAATAGAATTAAGAATTAAGAGACCCAAACTTTAACAATCTAAACGCAAGCCTGGGCCCGGGGAGATAGCACAGCGTCGTTTGCCTTGCAAGCAGCCAATCCAGGACCAAAGGTGGTTGGTTCGAATCCCGGTGTCCCATATGGTCCCCCGTGCCTGCCAGGAGCTATTTCTGAGCAGACAGCCAGGAGTAACCCCTGAGCACTGCTGGGTATGACCCAAAAACCAAAAAAAAAAAAAAATGTAAGCAAGCCTGTTATACTGGCAGGCTGGAGGTGAAGAGTAATATGGTATGCACTTCGGAAACACTGTCGACATTAGTAGTGGGATTGGCCACTGAAACCCAACTATAAAGGACTTTGTAAATCACAATGTTTTCAAAAAATAAAATAAAAAGTTTCCTTATGATCTAGCTATACCACTCCTAGGAATATACCCTAGGAACACAAAAATACAATACAAAAATGCCTTCCTCACACCTGTACTCACTGTAGCGCTATTTACAATAGCCAGACTGTGGAAACAGCCAAGATGCCCTTCAATACGTGAATGGCTAAATAAACTGTGGTACATATACACAATGAAATATTATGCAGCTGTCAGGAGAGATGTAGTCATGAAATTCTCCTATACATGAATGTATATGGTATCTATTATGCTAATGAAATAAGTCAGAGGGAGAGAGATAGACACATAATAGTCTCACTCATCTATGGGTTTTAAGAAAAATTAAGGACATTAAGGATAATAATAATAATAATAATAATAATAATAATAATAATCCCCAGAGACAATAGAGATGAGGGCTGGAAGGACTGGCTCACAATATGAAGCTCTTTGTGAGTGCAGTTAGGGAAATAACTACACTAACAACTACCATGACCATCTTGATGAGTGAAAGAAATAGCATGCCTGTCTTGAAAACAGGCAGAGTTGGAAGTGGGGGTGATACTGGTGGTGGGAATGTTACACTGATGAGGGGGGTTTTCTGTTTATGACTAAAACCTAAACTACAATCATGCTTGTAATCATGGTGCTTAAAGATTTTATTATAAAAAAATAAGTAATGCATCTGAGCAGTAAGTTCATTTCATATCAGCAGAACTTTGAGATATTACTAGACAGTTAAGTAGATATGAGCCCTACAAGCTAGTTTTAGAATGAGACGTTACATAGACTAGAAACTAGTTTCATAATTACATATTGAAAATTTCCTCTAGAGGTTTGCTATACTATCACTTTGACCTTGTTCTCAATTTTTTGCAAACAGTAGGTATTCCTGTTTATGTCTGAAAAGCAAACCTCTAGAGGAAATTTTCACTATGTAATTATGAAAACTAGTTTTTTTAGTCTATGTACCTGTGCACAGTCAACCTAGGTTCAATCTCCCCATCATAGAGAGAGCCAGAAGTCCTGAGTACCACCAAGATTAGCCCAAAATTTTAAAAAAAAGTTCTGTGTTTGGTGACAAAGAAATGAATAAATTTAGTCTGGCCTATTAAATATTTATAGTTGAGAAAGATTAAATAACTGTTCTAGAGTTTTTATGTAGAAAAGTTCTTGTTTTTTTTTTTTTTTTTTGCTTTGTTTAAGGGAATAATCAGTGGTTTCTGGGCTTACTCCTGTCTTTGAGTTCAGGGAGTATCATGTTAGCACCTTACTCTTTGTACTATCTCTCCAGCTCCTATGTAGGAAAGTTTTAAGGACAAAAATCTGGTTAAAGCTGAACTAGAGTATTTGAGCTAAAGCAATGTTGCACTTCAAACATAATTTTGTTTACTTGGGTAATAAATGAGAATGCTAATAAAAACTGACAGACACAATGTGTCACTTCTAAACAACTTGTTTCTGTCAATAAGTAGAAAACTTGACTAAATACCAGAGAAATCAGAATGCATATAAATAAGCACCTCAATTCAAAAGAAATGAAAAGTGTATGAATATTGTATAATACCTGATAAAATTAATAGTGCCTTAAAAATGAAGTTGAGATAAAGTGGGACGAAAACAAAGGTTTGGCATTTAAGTCAGAAGACTTGATATATTGCAGAATAAACTAAAGTTCTCCCAAGGCTACAAGGTTATCCTCGCAGATTCTGAAGTTGAAGAATAGTGGATTCCAAGATGGCAGATACCATATGGCACTATTGAAGTTTAAACAAATGTAACTAAAAGAACTCTATTTTAAATTCAGTTCTCTGATTATATTCACCATATTCCAAGTGCTCATTAGTCTAAATATATGTGGCACAAAGGTATCACAATGGAAGTAGAGATCATAGGGAAATTACCTTTTTTCTTTTTTTTTTAATCAACTTTCATGTTTCATATTGTGGTTCTCTTACATTAATTTAATGTTCATGGGAGCTTTAAAATGTGGCCAAACATGAGTGCTTTGCCCAGCAGTGAATGAAATGGACCAATGAGATGGTATTGATGAATACAGTTCTGCACAACACTTTTCAAAAGCCTCTTCCTGTTGTACAAAGCAGTACAGTAGCTTAAATGTCAACAATTCTATTCCTAATCTGATTCTTGTAACTTCAGCAAGAGCATAATCAAAGAGGATTTTTTTCTATACAGTGGTTAATGCAACAGGGAAAACAGAGTTGTCCAAATATTAAAGAGGTCATTTCTTTTTTTTTCATTTAGTGAAATATTTAGCTTTTTATTTTTTTTATTTTTTTAAATTAATATCTTTTTTTAAACACCTTGATTCCAAACATGATTGTGGTTGGGTTTCAGTCATGTAAAGAACACCCCCCTTCACCAGTGCAACATTCCCATCACCAATGTCCCACATCTCCCTCCTCCCCACCCCACCTTCACCATGAGATATAGTGTTAACATTTTGTTGACTATTGAATTTCAGTCATATAATGTTCAAATACCCATCCCTTCATCAGTGTTCATTTCCTACCCAGGAAATTTTCCCAGTTTCCTTTTCATATAGGACACTTCTATTGATTGGCTATGAAACATCAGAGAAGGTAGACACAAGATAAAGGAGACAGACTATCTTTGTACTTCTAAAAGTGACACATATAACCCAGACAGAAACACTTTTACCTTGACCATAGTGATGGTAATTCTTCCTGTAAGTCAACATTAAACTCTTCAAACACTTTTTGTGCTTTCTGAAATTCTTCTTCTGCCTAGAAATGACATAAGGCATGTTTTACACTAAATAATGGCAAATAATCACAACCATTTGATGTGTAACAATAACACATGCCATATAAAACAGGAGAAGCTTTATAGTTTGAGAAAGAGAGAACTATGGTTAAAATATACAATATTTTTTCAATAATAGCAAAATATTTAAATATTAGTAAAACAGGGAAACTAATGACAATAATGATCACTGCCATGTTCTCTGGAAGATTCACATACACATGTTGCTCTATGTTGCTCTACTTCGGATTCAGAATAGGGATACTCATCATAAGAAATGTACAATTTGAAAGTGCAAAAATGACAATATGAGGTAAATCTTATCTGTTGTTGATGCATTCTCTCAGCAGACAGGTGGTAAAGAAAACCGATCATTCCACAATGAAGGTTATATTTTAACTTGCTAAATTTTGAATATTCAGTGCATGATTTATAAAGGGGGATAAAGGATATACTATAATGCATAATAGTGGTTTTCCTTGGGTTTTATTTCCAACTTACTAACCATGTAAACCAATCAAAAGCTGTTACTTTTGACCTCAGACACATAATCCATAAAACAGAGGAATCAATGCACTTGCCTTTCATGTGGTGGACCTAGTTTCTATTCCCATAACAATATGGTTTCCCGAACTTCTCCAGGAGTTACTACAGCAGAGTCAAAAATAAAGCCTAGATATAACTGGATGGGACTCAACCCTGGGTAGGACCCAACCCCTTTATCCCACCATCACCCCAAATGAAGGTAGCAATGTGTGATTACTAAAGCCACAGGAATTAATAGACATGGTACCAGGCATCTTGTGGTCTTGAATGAAGGTGAACTATAATGGTGGCTGCTAAGAAAAAGATGTTTAGAAAACCTTGAAAACTGGTACATATAGAGAGGTGAATTTTAACAGCCAATCTGTGAAGGCAACATATGCTGTGCTGAGGAATTCAGATATTCTTCTGCAGGCAATGAAGGTTACTGAGAGATGTAAGCATTAGATCTGATCCAGCAATATCACTCCTAGAAATATACCCTATTAACACAAAAACACAATGCAAAAAATACCCTCTGCATCCCTATGTTCATTGCAGCTCTAGTTACAATAGCCAGAATCTAGACACAAGCCACATGCCTGACAACAGATGAATATGGCTACAAAATCTGGTACATTTACACAATAGAATACTATGCAGCTATCAGAAAAAATGAAGTCATGATATTTTCCTATACATTGATGAACATGGAAACTATTATGCTGAGTGAAATGAGTCAGAGGGAAAGAGACAGACACAGACAATTTAAGAAAAATAAAAAATCAGTATGGTAATAATACCCAGAGTCAATAGAGATGAGGTTTGGAAGGATTAGCCCCTCGAGAGCGAACCTATGGCACGTGTGCCAATGGTGGCATGCAAAGAAAGGCCTTGCAGCTGGCACACAGGAAGGTCTGCAATTAAGATATACGGTGCTGCAGGAGGCAAGTGTGCTGGTGTCTGCTTTGCATGCAGCTCACCTGGCAAAAGGGCCGGGCTGGCCATTGTGGCAATTTGGGATTCGGGCTCAAAAAGGTTAGCCATCACTGACCTAACCCATGATATGAAGCTTACCACAATGATCGGTGAGTGCAGTTAGAGAAATAACTACACCAACAACTATCATAATAACATAGAATGCCTGTGTCAAAGACAGGCAGGGCATTGAGCGGGAAGATGTGGGGCATTGTTTATGAGACGGTTGCACTGGTGAAGGGGGGCTATACTTTTTATGACTGAAAACCAACTACAAACATGGTACTTAAAGATATTTTAAAAAAATTTTTAAAAGCATTAAAGACAAAATTCTTAATATGTGATGCGGAAAGATGCTTCTGTGAGTTCAAAGACAGGAGGCGGCAATAATGGAAGCCAAAAGAAGTAGTTGGATGGATGTTGTCAGCCAGTTGGCATCCATAAATGGCTGGTCAAATACTAAATGAGTTTCTAAAAGAAAAAGAATGTTATATGGGGCCAAAGAAAAGTACAGCACGTAGAGTGCTTGCCTTATATTTAACCAAGTTGGGTTTAATTCTGGTACTCCATATGGTTGCCCAAGAATTGCCAGGAATCCAGAGCCAGGAGAAAGCCCTGAGCACTGCCCGGTGAGACCCAATACCCCTACACTTGAAAAGAAAATAAATGCTAGAAATGGCTCTTCTCTACTATTAAATCATCGTATCTGTGTGTTTCAAACTTGAATTTTCACATTAGCATCAAGTATTGAACACAGCCACAAAATGAAGTGCAGGGCAAAAATAGGATCTTTTTGAAAATATCCTGCAGTATTATTGGAGATCAAAGTTCATCCTGATCAAGATATCTGAACCAATGTTACTCTTGTGAGTTCTAGAATGTGAAAAACCTAGTGTTAATTAAAAAAAGATGGAAAGCAGATAACAAACACCAATTTCAGTTGCAATTCTGTCCTGATCTCAGTTGCCTTTGAAAAACCAAATATTGAACTTTATAAAACAAAGTCACCTTAAGTACAGATTCTAGGGAGAACAGTGGAGACAAGCCTAACCTTAGAAATGCGGCTTTCATCCTTCCTCTTGGAGCTCTGCAAAGCCTCGAGATGGTGCCGTGCACTATCATAGTCCACCAGCTTCCTGCTGCGCTTCGCAATGCGATTCTGTCAAAAGGGAAAGACATGCACTCAGCAAGAGACAATGGTCAGCCATTCTGTGTTCCACTATTAAATGTTTCCCCAGCTACAGTAACTGAGTACCTTACTGTGTGCTGAGGTGAACCATAATTTCAACAGGGAAAGGCCCTGGGAAACTACACTTCAATCCTTTATGTGAAAACTACTCAGGTAATATCTGCACTTCTCACAATAAGGTTAAATATGAAGACTTGACAGCAAATTTGTGACCAACAAAACAAAAAAACAATTATAGAATTGATTAACAAACTGAAGGGAGCAGGTAAACATAGATGGATGGAGATGTATTCTCTGAGAACCTTTATTATAAATATTTATTCAGTTCTAAAGATAGTAGAAAACTATAAAACTATAGCTTTATTTTTTTTTTGAGTAGAGATTCAAACCATTTTACCTCTGTAAGTTAACTGTCAAATGTTGTGGCTGCCATATAAAATAATAAGAGATTAGTTGGAATTTTAAAGTCATTAAAGGCTAATCTAAGGTGATATGTCAGTCTGGAATGATCGGGTGTCTGAGACACTAGAGAAAATTGTGACTCTAGGGCAGGGGTCTCAAACTCGCGGCCTGCAGGCCCTTTGCGGCCCTCCGTACAACATTTTGTGGCCCTGCCCTAAAGGAATCTTTATTTCGTTTTGTTTTGTTTTAGTTGTTTGGGTCACACCCCCCAATGTTCAAGGCTTACTACTGACTTTGCACTCAAGGATCGCCCCGACTTTGCCTCCTGTGGCCCCCAGGTCAATTGAGTTTGAGACCCCTGCTTTAGGGCATCTTTCCTTGGGCCCAGACTAGACGCTATGAGAATGTTCAGAAATTGACACTTCCTGGCAGTGCAGGTGAATGAAGTCACCATTGGCTCCTGACAGGCAACATGAAATGAGTGAACTAAATTATAAAAGCCAAAGTTAAACAATATTTCATTTACTCCCAATTTCTTGATAAGATCCAAGAAAATGGAGAGCCAAGTAGAAAACAATGTACTAAGAATTGTACAAAATATCAAAAAATGGATGACAAATACACACGGGTCTAGAGACAAAAGCAGGAAGCATTGTTTAGTTGAGATATAACTGACATTCGTTTTTATAATACATCATAACATACATATTGTGAAATGACCACTCTAGGTAGTTTCACTAGTACTCACTGAAATGCTTATTAGAAACTGTAAGGTGGACCCTAAAAATTAAACTGGCATAAACAATATAGCTAATAAGCAAGCAGTATAAAATATTCTAATCCTGGTTTCCACCAAGAGATTCCTTGTTTTTTAAATTTTATTTACTTATTGTTTGATTGATTTCTGGGCCACACCCAGGGGCGATAAGGGGTTACTCCTAGCTATGCACTCAGAAATCGCCCCTGGCTGGCTAGGGAACCATATGGGATGCTGGGAATTGAACCGGGTTCTTCTCAGGTCGGCTGCATGCAAGGTGAATGGCCTACAGCTGTGCTGTGCTATCTCTCTGCCCCCACCCCACCACCAAGAAACACTGATTTAATTAATCTGAGGCAGGATTCAAGCATCTAACAGATGGTGCTTATCTGTTTGGAAAACATAACCCATAATACTCAGCAATTACTCCCAGTTCAGTGCTCAGGGAACACATCTGGGCATCAAACAGAGCCTCCTGAAGCAAAGCAAGTGCTCTAGCTACTGAACTCCGGGCTTCATTTCTTTTTGAAAAGATTCCTTAGTGATCAAGATATCCAGCTAGCATAATACTGAAAATCACTGTTAGAAGACACTGAGAAAACTTAAACTTGATATAAGAAGAACAACCTAGATAATAACCTAGATGTCTATGACTTACAGATATTCATAGAATTCTACATCAGAGATGCTCAATTTACAGTGGGGAATTTCAAGTTGAATGAGTTTCACCTAAATTATCTAAAATTGTTCAGAAAATCCATGCAAAGATGAAGCAGATATCAGCCTTCATTCAAAAAAGTGTTAAGAGGGCCGGAGCAGTGACGCTAGAGGTAAGGCGTCTGCCTTGCAAGCACTAACCTAGGACGGACCACAGTTCGATCCCCCAGCGTCCCAGGAGGGATTTATGAGTGCATAGCCAGGAGTAACCCCTGAGCTTCACGGGGTGTGGCCCAAAACAAAAACAAAAACAAAACAAAAAGTGTTAAGAGTAGAGACAAAAGAACATGCCCAGGGGACAAAAATATCAAGAGGGCGCCACCTGGGGGTGAGAGCAGGGCCAGCGCCTCTTATTCTTAAACTTGAATTTTATTCTAAATTCTAATGCTCTTCATGGTCTCTCTGTCCTGCCCTGCTTCATGCACTGAGGTCTCACAGTACTTAGGGGCTACTCTTGGTACTTCATTAGGGGACCATGTATGTTGAGATGGAAGCAGGTTCAGTCATATGCAAGGCCAGCACAGTAACCCCTATATGATCTCCCTGCTCCCCAGCCCTGTTTGAGTTACCCTTCTCCCTAAGAACCCCCATGTCTCTCTGGCAGATTCATTATTCGACTACCATGCTCTTCCTCATCACACATTTTGGGACTGCTATTGGGGTCCTGCGGACAGAGTTACTCTCATTTCATCACTTCCTATCTCTGTCACTTTCCCCTATGGGGCTATGGGGCCATATCTTCAGATTGATAGGAAGTGCTAAGCCTATATGACATAATACACTTGCTTACAGTATGATATAAATTAGCTCAAGAAGGGCAGAGTGAAGTTTCAAGAGACAGGCACTGTATGCTGTGAGGTGGAAAACTCATGGTTTCTCAGAAAATATCTGTTAACTTCAAAAACTACTGTTCTAGAAGAAGGGGGCCTGTGTGACCAGATGCAAACCAGAAGCAGCTCTGGACTGCTTGGACTTGGTCATGCATACGTGTGAATGTGTGTATGTCTGAGTGTATATGAGGATAAAAGCTTATATATGTATGGACATATTTGTTTATGGGGAGGGTCTTTTTTATTTCAACTAAAAAGCAGATTTTATTAGGCTCTTTAAAAATGTATTTGAGGCCCAGGCAATAGTATAGCAGTAGGGCAACTGTCTTACCTAGGTTCGATCCTAGGTTCGATCCACTTGGGTCCCCCAAGTCCTCCAGAAGTGATCTCTGAATGCATAGTCAGGGTGAGCACCACTGTGACCCCAAAATCAAAAAAAAATTTAAGAATTAAAATAAACTAAGTGTATTTTTTTAAAAAGCCAAAAGTCAGTCACTTCCAAGCTTGAGAATAAGGTTTGGAACAATGTGCTGGGAGAGAAATTGCTCATCTGAAAATAAGTAAGTAATAGAACTCATTTTTTTTCTGTGGAACTGTCACATCAATCACAGGGCACAACTGAATGTGCTGTAGACTGTCACGCATTTTGTTGTACACATTTATGTTTGTAGTGAAAAAACAAATCCCCTTATTTCCTTCACATTGGGGAAGTTGAAAATAATCTCTTAAGAATAAAGTTAATAGAGCTTAGCTTTTATTATGAAATGAGACAATTATTTTATTGGGGCTCCCAAACAGTGGTTAGTGAACAAAGGCCTCTTTCTTGATATTTGGCAAACCAAGCTAGTCAGTTCAATGCAAGAGCAGGTTGGTAATTGTGCTCTGTGGGTCCAGTGGTGTTTGGGGCTTTGCAGGCCACCTTGGTGGTGCTCAGAAGCCACCGAGGCTTTGCCAGGCAATGCTAGGGCAGCCACAGGAGGGTGAATATGTAGTATCAGGGTTAAACTTGAATCCTGTACATGGGAGGCAGGCACTCCTGTCCTGAGTGACTCTCTGACCCTAAAGGGTACAATTCTTGTTTATCCAAATTTTACTAATCGAGTAGGAAGCAGGTTAGTTAAAATTTCTTCAGGATCCTTATTCTGCACTGGCTTCATGCAGTAAAGAAAATAATACATTCTACTTTTGCTTCAATAATGGCCCCAATTTTGAATTCATTTTGACACCTGCTACGCTCAGTTGCTCATGCATGGCCACGAAGATAGAATCAAGCTACATTTTACAATCACTGCTTACAACTGTAAGCCTGCTTGCATTGGTGACAAGTTGACATTTATTATAACACTGATTTTCAGACATCAGTGCTACAACATAAAACCATAACCCCAGATACCCTGCCAATCACAGCAGGAAAAGACACTTTCTTCCCTCATGAATGGTACTCAATATCCCTCTCGATAGGCTGCAGTAATAATCTGGAAATTTGCCTCAGGTTCTTTGTGCATAAGAGCACGTTGATTTTAACAGCATTAAAAGAAGTTCATTATGTCCCCTGCTTTGAAAATTCTCTCTACATGGTGTTATTAATGGCCATTAACTCAATCCCTCATTCAGTACACAGTCACTCAGCACTGGCTTGATGAAGTGGTAAGTCTTCATCTACTTCTAGCTTCCATACACTTAAGACACAAGTAGTAAATCAAGCGTATTCTTTTCCCACAGGGTAAAAATCTTCAAATTATTAAAAATGTTTTCTTATCTACTTTCAAATTCCAAGTTATTTTCTCCTCGTGTGAAACACTGCTAGTTCCCCAACTGTTTGCCATGTCTAAATATGCTAATATTCTAAATCCAACTTTATAAAGCAGAACTATTGCTTCAGCCTCTTTCCATGATGCTGGTTAAAAAAGATGCCAAGACAAATATTTATTTCTCTTCAAGGATATCGCTCATAAATGATAATATTTTAAACTGCTGGAATAAAGATGGTTCAGTAATTGGAAGGTCTTTGTGCCTGAATGCAACCAAAGATCCTGAAAAGAGAATTCCCTAGTGAAAAGTTCTACTGAAATCATCTTCATGACATGGAACAAATAAAAAAATCTAGCTGATATCCATTATTATCTTACTTCAATCTCTATGTGTCAACAGAGAAATTTTTCTGTTTAATTATGTCCATAATTGAATGTTCCTTGAGAGTATGGCAAATTTTCAAATCTCAGGTCACTAAAATCCTAAGATCATTCTTTTTGTTGTGATACTACATTTTCATTTCTGAAACATAACTAGTTTTCCAATACAGGGGTATTTTGTGGGGAGGTTTGGTTGCTATGCTCAGTAGTGCACTGATGGTAGTTGGGGAGGAGCAATATGGGATGCCAGGAATCAAATTCCAGGTGGCCATATCCAAAGCAAATGCTCTACCTGCTGTACTATCTCTCCAGCCCTTCAAATGTGTCCTTGCATTTGCTTGGCAAAGTCATATTATGGGTATATATATCATATGAATGATTTAGATAAGCTTTAAACTGCTTTGTAATTTTCAATCAGGGGGAAAAAGCTTTCCCTTATTCCCCTATGTTTCATTTGGAATATGTTTTATGAAGATCAAGTTACCATGCAATGAACAATGTTCCAAAATGAGATGACTGGAGCTATTTTGCTTCATAAATGCTACATATATGAAGACAAAATGCCTAACACAGGCTTGACTGTCAATCATAGGTATGACTGTCATTTAGCATGAATGTCTGTCAAAATTAGCCCAAAGCATGTTTCCTACAGGCAAATAGATGCAGCCTTATAATTTTACAGCAGGGAATTCTTTTTTGTTTATTGGTTCATGGGGTGCGAGTTCCAGTGGTGTTTAATGACATGCTGAAAACCGAATCTGGAACTCCTAAGTTCAGAATATGTGCTTCAGCCTTCTAAACTATTTCCTCTGAATTTTAAAGCACTGAAATGATGATATTCAAGCCTCTCAGGTAATTTAAAAATGTAAATATTAAAAAAGATTGATATATTCAATTACAATACAGTTATGCAACAGTTATAATAAGGAATTTTGTTGCCTATTAGAATTCCCACATTAAAATCCATCATTAAAATTTGTTTCCTGGGATTGTAGACCCACAGAATGACATGTTTAGTCTGATTTAATTATGTATGTGTACAGTGCTGTTGGCCCCAAATCACAGAATGTGTTAACAAACACTAATTATGCTGTGTGGGATGAGGCAACTAATATCATTTATATTACTGCTGTTTTCAATGATTTTATTATTTGGCAGAGAGAACAAAGAAAACTAGAGTCAAGCAAGACTTCACAAATCAAAAAGGTTCTGTATAGCAATAAAATCCTGGACTAAACTAAGGATATCTTTTTTTTTTAATTAGCATCTTTATTTAAACACCTTGATTACAAACATGATTGTGGTTGGGTTTCAGTCATGTAAAGAATACTCCCCTTCACCAGTGCAACATTCCCATCACCAATGTCCCAAATCTCCCTCTTCCCTACCCCATCCCCACCTGTACTCTAGACAGGCTTTCTACTTCCCTCATTCATTCACATTGTTAGGATAGTTTTCAATGTAGTTATTTCTCTAACTACACTCATCACTCTTTGTGGTGAGCTTAATAGTCTCACTCATCTATGGGTTTTAAGAAAAATGAAAGACATTCTTGCAATAATTTTCAGAGACAAAAGAGAGAAGGGCTGGAAGTTCCAAACTAAGGATATCTTACAGAAAAGGAAAACACTTCACATAGAACATCAGTTATAGCACTGATATCTAAAATATTTAGCAATCACAAGTAGCAGGAACATAAATTTAATGAACTTTTCCAAAATAATGGCTCCCCATTATTTATGAGGTAAACAGATGGTTTACACAAATAAGATTTAACAACAGCCAATGTGCATATGAGAAGAACTTGTTTTCACTTATTATCAGGGAAATATAAATCAGAATGACAGAATGAGCACATCACACCAATGAGAATAGCATTTAAAAAGTCTAGAAACAAACAGAATTGTCAGGGATGTAATGAAAAAGGAACCCTTGTTTGCTGTTGGTGGGAATATTGTCTTGTGAAGTCTCCATAGAAAATATTAAAATTTTATTTAAATGTTTTTGATTACTTCTTGATATCTAACCCACAAATATCAAACCATGAACCCTAAAAGGTGCACACCCATGTTTATTGTGTACTTTGTATATTAGCTAGAAAATGGAAAAACCCAAATTTTCAACAACAGAAAAATTAATAAAGAAATTGTGGTAACTATCCATGATCAAACAGCCAAAAGAAAAGATAAAATCATGCCGTTAATTGTTTTTGTTTGTTTGTTGTTTTTGGGGGGGGCACACCCAATGATGCTCAGGGTCACTCTTTGCTATGAACTCAAAAATCATTCCTGGCTTGAAGGGCATATGGGACACCAAGGAATCAAACCATGCTCCGTCCTGGGTCAGTCATTTGCAAGGCAGATGCCCTACCGCTGTGCCATCACTCTGGCCACATGCCAGTAATTGTAACCTGGATGGAACTGCTTTGCTACACCACCTGAGACAGAGAAAGACTAATGCTAGATAGTTGCATCACTTATTATTGGTATATGGAGAAACAAGGAAGGCATCAATGAGAACAAAGTCTTGGGCCCTGGGTTACTGATTTTAGACTGCCAAGTGAGGTAGGAGGGAGAATGGATGAAGGGATTGATGCAATGGAAGGACACTGATGGAGTCTTGGGAACTTTGATGGTAAAGAAGTGAGATGACTATATACATAAAGTCATAAGTTTAACACTATTATAAACATGTGACACAAATTATAACAATTAAATCATAAAAATAATGACTCTCCATGGAAGAATAGCAGTGGGTGTTAGAAGGGGAACTTGAGTCTTTAGAGAAGGAAGCTGACTATGGAGGTTGGTGTCATGTTAGAACATCAGTGACTCACATCACAAAGAACAAGAACAATCAGTGCTAAAGGGGATTTGGGGGGAAAGGAATTCTCATTCACTGCTGGTGGGAATGTCATTGAGTCCAGCCTTTATGGAAAACAATATAGAGATTCCTCAAAAAAACAGAAATGGAACTCCCATATGATCCAGCTATACCCACAATACAAAAAAAGTCTTCCTTACGCCTATATTCATTGCAGCACTATTTACAATAGCCACACTCTGGAAACAACCAAGATGTCCTTCAACAAATGAATGGCTAAAGAAACTGGTATATATACACAATGGAATATTATGCAGCCATCAGGAGAGATGAAGCCATGAAATTTTCCTAAACATGATATACATGAAATTTATTATGCTGAGTGAAATAAGTCAGAGGGAGAGAGAAACACACAAAATATTCTCACTCATCTATGGGTTTTAAGAAAAATTAAGGAAATCATTTTAATAATGCCCAGAGACAATAGAAATGAGGGCCAGAATGACTGGCTCACAATATGAAGCTCACCACAAAGAGTGGTAAGTGTGGTTAGGGGAAAAACTACACTAACAACTATCATGACAATGTTAATGAGTGAGAGAAGTAGAATTCCAGGCAGAGGGTGGGGGAAGAGGGAGCATTGGTGGGGGAATGTTGCACTGGTGAATGGGGGTGTTCTTTTTATGACTAAAAGCCAACTACAATCATTTTTGTAATTATAGTGATATAAAATAAAGCTATTATTTTTTAAAAAATGAAATAAATCTTAGTTTCATAATGGGAAAAAAGTTTGAGGACCCATGGCATAGCATCTCCCAAGCACCATCAGGAATGATTCCTGAGTGCAGAGCAAGGAAGAAATTCTGAACATTGCTGGGAGGGGTTCCCAAACAAAGAAGCAAACAAAGAACATCATGTGCCTGAAACTCTATTATTAATAGAATTGAAAAGCTAGACCTCTAAATAAAAATGGGAGTCAAAGGCTGGACTGGACAGCATTCCCACCAGCAGTGAATAAGAGTTCCTTTCTCTCCACATCCTCGCCAACACTGATTGTTCTTTGTGATGTTTGCCAGTCTCTGTGGCATGAGGTGTACCTCATAGTTGTTTTAATTTGCATCTCCCTGATGATTAGTGACGTGGAGCATTTTTCATGTGTCTTTTGGCCATTTGTCTTTCTTCTTTGAGGAAGTGTCTGTTCGCTTTTTCTCCCCATCTTTTGATGGGGTTAGATTATTTTTCTTGTTGAGTTCTGTCAGTACCTTGTATATTTTCAATATTAGCCCCTTATCTGATGGGTTTTGCATGAATAGTTTCTCTCATTCTAGGAACTATTTCCTTTGAGATCTGGAAGCTTCTCAGCTTAATATATTCCCATCTGTTTGAGATTCCTTAAAAAGACTGGAAACTGAGCACCCATATGATCCAACTATAACACTCCTAGGGATATATCCTAGGAACAAAAAATTACAATTCAAAAATCCCTTCCTCACACCTATATTTATTGCAGCACTATTTTGTCAGGGCATGCCTAAGTTTTTAGGGGGGGCTCAGCCCACCAGATGCATCCTCAGATTTTCCTGGTGGGTAGAACTAATTTAACCCCCATGGGGTTCCTCAAAAGGCCCGCTGTGGATGCCTTTTTCGCCTGCGTGGATGGTTGAGGAATTTCCAAAGAGACGCCTGACATTACATTTTCAGCCAGTATCTGACTATCTCTCCTTTGTTTATATCAGGCAAAATATTGACCTCTATCAAATAATTTGGCCCAGAAATTCCAGCACCAAAGTTTATTTGAGAACTCCTTTTTCTGGATATAGTCAGCCCTAAAAGAAAAGACAATTTTTCTCTCCTTTTCAAATATGTCCTTTGCAGCTGCAGTTTCTGCTAATCAAGGGCGTAACCAGAATACAGATTTTGACTTTAGACCCTCCTTTAGAAATAGGGAAGCTCCTGGGGATTTGGTACCTCCCTTCATTTAACCTCTAAAACAATAGAGTCCAGCCTAGAAAGACCAAGTTTCTAGATATTTCCTACTAATCCTGATTTTTGCTTTTAAAGTAAGCTTGCAAGGAAGGAGTTACCTTGAGTTGTGTGACCTTCTCTCTTGTAACAGAATTTTTAGTCACGCCCATTGCTTAGGTATTGTCATTGTTGTACTAGGCTTTGTGATTACAATTATTCTCCACCTGTGGCTAATTTTACCCCTATAAATTTTCCTGCTCAAAAAATTAAACTTGTCGCACTCCTGCTAGAAACCTGTAGACCCCACACATACTGCATGTGGTATCATTATTTCATATTTCATATTCATCTGCTCTTGTTACCCGTTTTCCTCCGATGAAAGGACTATGACCCACGAGAATTACTGAGACGTAAGACGTCTACAACACTATTTACCATAGCAAGACTCTGGAAACAACCAAGATGCCCTTCAACAGATGAATGGCTAAAGAAACTATGGTACATATACACAATGGAATATTATGCAGCCATTGGAGAAATGAAGTCATAAAATTTCCCTATACATGGATGTACATGGAAACTATTATGCTGAGTGAAATAAGTCAGAGGGAGAGAGATAAACACAGAAGAGTCTCATGCATATATGAGTTTTAAAAACAAACTAAAGACATTATTGTGGCCAGTGAGTGAGTGAGAAATGGCTGCAGGTGGGGGTTTCCAGGCAGAGTGCTGATTGCTCTACCTGCAGAATCTCCACCGGGCTGTGCTTCTTCTGAGGAACTGAGCACCGGAAGGGAGCCCTGTCCTACCCTTCTCTGTCTTTCCTGAACTCTGGAAGCTCTCCTCAGAGCCCTGGGAAGCGAACCCCAAAGAAACTACATTCGGAAGCTACCCAGCGAGCCAGTGAGTGAGTGAGAAATGGCTGCAGGTGGGGGTTTCCAGGCAGAGTGCTGACTGCTCTACCTGCAGAATCTCCACCGGGCTGTGCTTCTTCTGAGGAACTGAGCACCGGAAGGGAGCCCTGTCCTACCCTTCTCTGTCTTTCCTGAACTCTGGAAGCTCTCCTCAGAGCCCTGGGAAGCTAACCCCAAAGAAACTACATTCGGAAGCTACCCAGCGAGCCAGTGAGTGAGTGAGAAATGGCTGCATGTGGGGGTTTCCAGGCAGAGTGCTGACTGCTCTACCTGCAGACTCTACACCGGGCTGTGCTTCTTCTGAGGAAACTGAGCACCGGAAGGGAGCCCTGTCCTACTCTTCTCTGTCTTTCCTGAACTCTGGAAGCTCTCCTCAGAGCCCTGGGAAGCTAACTCCAAAGAAACTACATTCGGGAGCTACCCAGCGAGCCAGTGAGTGAGTGAGAAATGGCTGCAGGTGGGGGTTTCCAGGCAGAGTGCTGATTGCTCTACCTGCAGAGTCTCCACCGGGCTGTGCTTCTTCTGAGGAACTGAGCACCAGAAGGGAGC
Source organism: Suncus etruscus (assembly GCF_024139225.1). NCBI lineage: Eukaryota > Metazoa > Chordata > Mammalia > Eulipotyphla > Soricidae > Suncus > Suncus etruscus. The sequence goes on along the minus strand of NC_064857.1, from coordinate 108,503,094 downwards.
CCTGTCCTACCCTTCTCTGTCTTTCCTGAACTCTGGAAGCTCTCCTCAGAGCCCTGGGAAGCGAACCCCAAAGAAACTACATTTGGAAGCTACCCAGCGAACCAGAAACTGAGCACCTGAAGGGAGCCCTGTCCTACTCTTCTCTGTCTTTCCTGAACTCTGGAAGCTCTCCTCAGAGCCCTGGGAAGCAAACCCCAAAGAAACTACATTCGGGAGCTACCCAGCGAGCCAGTGAGTGGGTGAGAAATGGCTGCATGTGGGGGTTTCCAGGCAGAGTGCTGATTGCTCTACCTGCAGAGTCTCCACTGGGCTGTGCTTCTTCTGAGGAACTGAGCACCAGAAGGGAGCCCTGTCCTACCCTTCTGTCTTTCCTGAACTCTGGAAGCTCTCCTCAGAGCCCTGGGAAGCGAACCCCAAAGAAACTACATTTGGGAGCTACCCAGCGAGCCAGTGAGTGAGTGAGAAATGGCTGCATGTGGGGGTTTCCAGGCAGAGTGCTGATTGCTCTACCTGCAGAGTCTCCACCCGGCTGTGCTTCTTCTGAGGAAACTGAGCACCGGAAGGGAGCCCTGTCCTACTCTTCTCTGTCTTTCCTGAACTCTGGAAGCTCTCCTCAGAGCCCTGGGAAGTGAACCCCAAAGAAACTACATTCGGGAGCTACCCAGCGAGCCAGTGAGTGGGTGAGAAATGGCTGCATGTGGGGGTTTCCAGGCAGAGTGCTGATTGCTCTACCTGCAGAGTCTCCACCGGGCTGTGCTTCTTCTGAGGAACTGAGCACCAGAAGGGAGCCCTGTCCTACCCTTCTCTGTCTTTCCTGAACTCTGGAAGCTCTCCTCAGAGCCCTGGGAAGCGAACCCCAAAGAAATTATATTTGGAAGCTACCCAGCGAACCAGAAACTGAGCACCTGAAGGGAGCCCTGTCCTACTCTTCTCTGTCTTTCTGAACTCTGGAAGCTCTCCTCAGAGCCCTGGGAAGCGAACCCCAAAGAAACTACATTTGGGAGCTACCCAGCGAGCCAGTGAGTGAGTAAGAAATGGCTGGATGTGGGGGTTTCCAGGCAGAGTGCTGATTGCTCTACCTGCAGAGTCTCCACCCGGCTGTGCTTCTTCTGAGGAAACTGAGCACCGGAAGGGAGCCCTGTCCTACCCTTCTCTGTCTTCCCTGAACTCTGGAAGCTCTCCTCAGAGCCCTGGGAAGCGAACCCCAAAGAAACTACATTCGGAAGCTACCCAGCGAGCCAGTGACACTCCTCAGAGTCCTGGGAAGTGAACCCCAAAAATACAGCATTCTGAAGCTGCCCAGCAAGCGAGTGAAAACTACGCCTGACCAGTGGGGCCCGACTGTGAAAAACTGTGAGTGCTGCCTGTGTGTGTCTCTCTGCTATCCTGTTGCATGAACCTCCTGAGAGTGGGCTGAAAAAGGGTCCAGAAGGCACTTAGCTCCACTTCGCTACGCAGCTGTGCGCTCTTTCTAAAAAAAGAACACCATCACAAGAAGAAAAAAACCACACTAAGAACTGTACTGGATCACAGAAGCAAGAATTTCTCTCCAGACTGTCTTCTCAGCTGCGTGCTTGGGCCTAAGATTTGATCCTGTGTGAGGCTTCATCCACGGAGGACTCCCCTACCTTGGAGGCAAGTCGGCCCATCCAGAAAGGGGGGAGCCAGAGAAGTGTGTTGCCTGCATCATATAACCAATGAATACCACCACAACACGTAGAAAAACCCACAATACAAGTGTGACAATGGGGAAACAACGCAGGCCAGCATCAGACATAGAGAATGAAGATGACAATTCTGATGACCAATTAACGACCAACCAACTAATCAATCTCTCAGATAAGGACTTTAGAGTAGCAATATGGAATATACTCAAAGAACTCAAAGAAACCATGAATAGAATAGAACAGAACACTAATAAAAATCAAGAAAATATGAAGACAGAAATCACAAAACTCCAAACTGAAATAACATGTCAAATAACAGGCCTGAAAAAATCAGTAAACGAAGTGAATGACAAAATGGATAAGCTCTGGGACAGGGTATCAGAAGCTGAGAATAGACTTGGTGCTGTGGAAGATGAGATACAAAACAATTCCATACAACAGGAGAGATTGGAAAAAAAACTTAAAACAAATGAACAGACAATGGAAAAATTAGTCAAAGAATGAGAACAGATGAAAATAGAGGTCTATGATAAGATCAACAGAAACAACTTAAGAATCATTGGAGTCCCAGAGACCCAGGAAGAAAATTTCCAGGAAGAATCAACGGTCAAGAACATCATTAAAGAGAAACTCCCAGAGCTAAAGAATATATGTGATCAAATCCTGCATGCTCGAAGAGTACCAACCAAAAGAGACCCAAGAAAAACCACCCCAAGACACATCCTAGTCACAATGACAAATCCCACAGATAGAGACAGAATTCTGAAAACAGCAAGATCAAAAGGGGAAATTACATTCAAGCAAGCATCCTTGAGATTTACAGCAGACCTGTCACCAGAAACACTCAATGCCAGAAAGCAGTGGTGGGATATTGTGACAAGACTGAATGAAATGAATGCTTCACCTAGAATACTGTACCCAGCAAAACTCACTTTCCGGTTTGACGGAAGAATACATGGTTTCACAGACAAAAAACAGCTCAGAAACTTTACAGACTCAAAACCAGTCTTAAGAGAAAAACTGAAAGACCTACTCTAAGACAAGACTGACCAAAAGACACACCAAATTTCGATATAAAGATGGCATTAAATCCCAGGACAATTCTGTCTCTCAACGTCAATGGACTAAATGCACCAGTTAAGAGACACAGAGTGGCTAAATGGATCAAAAAACTCAATCCAACCTTCTGCTGCCTACAAGAAACGCACCTGAATAGTCAGAACAAACATAGACTCAAAATAAAAGGCTGGAGAAAAATTATCCAAGCAAACAACACCCATTAAAAAGCTGGAGTGGCCATACTAATATCAGATAATGCAAACTTTATACTCAGGAAGGTTGTAAGGGACAAAGATGGATATTTTATATTAATCAAGGGGTATGTAGAGCAGGAAGAAATAACTCTCCTAAACATATATGCACCAAATGAGGGGCCAGCAAAATATTTAAAACAACTGTTGACAAATCTGAAAAACAATATCAATAACAACACAATAATTGTGGGGGACCTCAACACGGCTTTGTCAACACTGGATAGGTCAACCAGACTGAAACCCAACAAGAATATACTAGACCTGAGGAGAGAAATGGAAGAAAGAGGCCTAGTGGATATATATAGGACACTCCATCCCCAGAAACCTGGATACACATTCTTCTCCAATGTACATGGGACATTCTCCAGGATAGACTACATGCTGGCACATAAAACATACCTCCATAATATCAAGAGGATAGAAATTTTGCAGACTACCTTCGCTGACCACAAGGCTCTGAAATTATTTGTGAATTCCAAAGGGACTCAGAAGAAAAACTTTAACACCTGGAAGTTAAACAGCCTCATACTCAATAACCAGTGGGTCCGAGATGAAATCAAGAAGGAAATCAAAAGGTTCCTGGAAACAAATGACAATAAAGACACAAACTCTCAGAACTTATGGGACACAGCAAAAGCAGTACTGAGAGGAAAATTTATAGCTTTGCAAGCACACATCAGGAAGGAAGAAGGAGCTTACCTGAGTAGCTTAATGACACAGCTAATAGAACTAGAAAGTACTCAACAAAAGGACCCAAAAATAGGAAGACAGAAAGAAATAACAAAGCTGAGAGCAGAAATCAACGAAGTGGAAACCCAAAAAACAATCCGAAAGATCAACGAAAGCAGAAGTTGGTTCTTCGAAAAAATAAACAAGATTGATAGACCACTGGCAAACCTAACAAAGAAAGAGAGAGAGAGAAACTTGATAACTCGTATTAGGAATGAAAAAGGAGAGATCACTACTGATATGACAGAGATTCAAAGGTAATCAGAAACTACTTTGAAAAACTCTATGCCACTAAAAATGAGAACCTGGAAGAAATGGATAAATTCTTGGACTCTTATAATCTTCCACGGTTGAAAGAAGAGGATGTAGCATATCTAAACACCCCCATCACCATTGATGAAATAAAAATGGTAATCAAAAGTCTGCCCAAAAACAAAAGCCCAGGCCCAGATGGATTCACTAATGAATTCTATCAAACTTTCCAAGAGGAACTACTACCAATCCTGGCAAGACTCTTTCATGAAATTGAACAAGTGGAAACACTCCCAAATAGCTTTTATGAAGCCAACATCACCTTGATACCTAAACCAGACAGAGATGCTACGAAAAAAGAAAATTACAGACCAATATCGCTGATGAATGCAGATGCAAAGATCCTCAACAAAATCCTGGCAAATAGGATTCAATACCTCATTAAGAAGATCATCCACTACGATCAAGTAGGTTTCATCCCAGGAATGCAAGGATGGTTTAACATCCGTAAATCTATCAACATAATACACAACATCAACAACAAGAAAAATAAAAACCACATGATTATATCAATAGATGCAGAGAAAGCATTTGACAAGGTCCAACACCCATTCTTGATCAAAACTCTCAGCAAGATGGGAATGGAAGGAACCTTTCTCAATATAGTTAAGGCCATCTACCACAAGCCAGTGGCAAATATTATCCTCAATGGAGAAAAACTAAAAGCCTTCCCTCTAAATTCTGGCACAAGACAAGGCTGTCCTCTCTCACCACTCCTATTCAACATAGCACTGGAAGTACTTGCTATAGCGATTAGGCAAGAAAAAGATATCAAGGGAATCCAGATAGGAAAGGAAGAAGTCAAGCTCTCACTGTTTGCAGATGACATGATGCTCTACTTAGAAAACCCTAAAGACTCTATCAAAAAGCTTCTAGAAACAATAGACTCATATAGCAAGGTGGCAGGCTACAAAATTAACACACAAAAATCAATGGCCTTTCTATACACCAATAGTAATAAGGAAGAAATAGACATTAAGAAAGCAACCCCATTCACAATAGTGCCACACAAACTCAAATATCTTGGAATCAACTTGACTAAAAATGTGAAAGACCTATACAAAGAAAACTATAAAACTCTGCTCCAAGAAATAAGAGAGGACACACGGAAATGGAAACACATACCCTGCTCATGGATTGGCAGGATTAACTGTTGGGGACTGTGACTTGTTTGAGGCCATTTTGCTGTTCTCTCTGCCATAGTCCAGCCTTTCACCTAAAGGCACATGCAGTCTTGCTATAAGTTTTTGAGCTAAAGAGAAAGGAATGTGCAGCTGCAGGATATAATTAACTCTAGCCCGGAGGAGAGCAACACTGCCCGGTACCTTATCAGAAACAAGGCCACTTCACATTCCGAAGTCAGCGAAACTGTTATCAATAAGTATATGTTACATTGTCTGTTCAAGATCACTGAAACAAGCACATCTTGCACCACCTCCTGATAGTTAAGCAATTAGGAATGTAGCTAGAAGGCCACAAGAAGTTTCCATGGAAACAGCACGTTCATCATGACTTGAAGGTCATCCAGCCCCCTAGCCCACTGCCCATTTCCTTATTTAGAGAATGACTTACTTTCTTTGTTCCTTGTAGCCTGATATGTATTCTTGCCTTGTATGGACCTTCGCGCCAAAACTGTGATTGACATCACCTTTGTACTGCCCCCTTCTCCTTCACTATATAAGAAGGAGCTGTAGTCAAATAAAGTTACCTTTGAGCAGTGAGACATTGCCTTGGGTCATTACTATTAACCTCTCTCAGATTTTTTATAGGTGTGGTCGTGCTTCAACTCAGCTAAATAAAGGTGCGGTCGTCCAGGAGCCTTTCCAGCTAATTCCTGCTGGTCGGGCCCCCGTGGGGGGCTTCAGGACCCCGCAATTAACATCATCAAAATGGCAATACTCCCCAAGGCGTTATACATATTCAACGCTATCCCTCTAAAGATACCTATGACATTCTTCAAAGAGGTAGATCAGGCACTTTTGAAATTTGTTTGGAACAATAAACACCCTAGAATAGCTAAAGCAATCATTGGGAAAAAGAATATGGGAGGAATTACTTTCCCCAACTTTAAACTTTACTACAAAGCAATAGTTATCAAAACAGCATGGTATTGGAATAAGGACAGACCCTCAGATCAATGGAATAGGCTTGAATACTCAGAAAATGTTCCCCAGACATACAATCACCTAATTTTTGATAAAGGAGCAGGAAATCCTAAATGGAGCAAGGAAAGCCTCTTCAACAAGTGGTGTTGGCACAACTTGCTAGCCACTTGCAAAAAATTGAACTTAGACCCCCAGCTAACATCATGTACGAAGGTAAAATCCAAATGGATTAAAGACCTCGATATCCGACCCCAAACCATAAGATATATAGAACAACACATAGGCAAAACTCTCCAGGACATTGAGACTTCAGGCATCTTCAAGGAGGAAACTGCACTCTCCAAGCAAGTGAAAACAGAGATTAACAGATGGGAATATATTAAGTTGAGAAGCTTCTGCACCTCAAAGGAAATAGTGCCCAGGATTCAAGAGCCACCCACTGAGTGGGAGAATCTATTCACCCAATACCCATCAGACAAAGGGCTAATCTCCAAAATATACAAGGCACTGACAGAAATTTACAAGAAAAAAACATCTAATCCCATCAAAAAATGGGGAGAAGAAATGAACAGACACTCTGACAAAGAAGAAATAGAAATGGCCAAAAGACACATGAAGAAATGCTCCACATCACTAATCATCAGAGAGATGCAAATCAAAACAACAATGAGATACCACCTCACACCACAGAGATTGGCACACATCACAAAGAATGAGAACAAACAGTGCTGGCGGGGATGTGGAGAGAAAGGAACCCTTATCCACTGCTGGTGGGAATGCCGTCTAGTTCAACCTTTATGGAAAGCAATATGGAGATTCCTCCAAAAACTGGAAATCGAGCTCCCATACGATCCAGCTATACCACTCCTAGGAATATACCCTAGGAACACAAAAATACAATACAAAAACCCCTTCCTTACACCTATATTCATTGCAGCACTATTTACCATAGCAAGACTCTGGAAACAACCAAGATGCCCTTCAACAGACGAATGGCTAAAGAAACTGTGGTACATATACACAATGGAATATTATGCAGCTGTCAGGAGGGATGAAGTCATGAAATTTTCCTATACATGGATGTACACAGAATCTATTATGCTGAGTGAAATAAGTCAGAGAGAGAGAGAAAAACGCAGAATGGTCTCACTCATCTATGGGTTTTAAGAAAAATGAAAGACATTCTTGCAATAATAAATTTCAGACACAAAAGAGAAAAGAGCTGGAAGTTCCAGCTCACCTCAGGAAGCTCACCACAAAGAGTGATGAGTTTAGTTAGAGAAATAACTACATTTTGAACTGTCCTAATATTGAGAATGTATGAGGGAAATGTAGAGCCTGTTTAGGGTACAGGCGGGGGTTGGGTGGGGAGGAGGGAGATTTGGGACTTGGGTGATGGGAATGTTGCACTGGTGATGGGTGGTGTTCCTTTTATGACTGAAACCCAAACACAATCATGTATGTAATCAAGGTGTTTAAATAAAATAAAATAAAAAAAGACATTATTGTAATACTGCCCAGAAAATAGAGATGAGGGCCAGAAGGACCAATTCACAATATTAAACTCACCACAGAGAGTGTGAGTGCAGTTAGGGAAATAACTACACTAACAACTAGCATGACAATGTCAATAAGTGAGAGAAGTAGAATGCCTGCCTCAAATACAGGCAGGGTTGGGAAAAGTAAACCTCAAGATGAATATTTTAGACAAGGCATTTTTAGATCAAGGTGCAAGTGTATTTGACATACTTATATCTTTTTTTTTTTTTTTTGGTTTTTGGGCCACACCCGGTGGTGCTCAGGGGTTACTCCTGACTGTCTGCTCAGAAATAGCTCCTGGCAGGCACAGGGGACCATATGGGACACCGGGATTCGAACCAACCACCTTTGTTCCTGGATTGGCTGCTTGCGAGGCAAACGCTGCTGTGCTATCTCTCCAGGCCCGACATACTTATATCTTAATAATTTAAACTGAACTTGAAAATTACAATGTGAGAAAAAATAGATGTGTTGTAAACGCATGCAAAATAAATTACAATGAAGATCAGATTCTGCTCTCAGCTTTGCAGTAAACATTTTCTTGCAACTCCTTCGTTGTCTAATGGAAATCCCAGTCAAAAGAAAAATAATACAAAAATTTGAACACGGTCAAGAGATAGTATGGGGGGTGAGGTACTTGCTTGTATGTAGCTGACTCTAGCTTTGGAACCAAATATTGTTCGCCAACACTTCCAGGAGTGATTCCTGTACATGGAGCCAGGATAAGCTTTAAACATAGCCAGAAGTGACACAATTCCCACATATATAAAAAATAATAAAGGTCTGAACAGAAAGAACATGGGAATTTTTGGTATCTCAGATGCATGGTCTTATATCTTTTAGAATTAAAATGACTCAGCAGAGAAAGCAGAAATATGTGATTTGGTAAAAAGATATTTCATATATAACTGGTAAGAACACAACAGTAACTGTCTTTATTTGAGTGTGAGTAGTTCAGATTTTTGTTAACCATCTTTCAGTGAGCATATGTAGACATTTAATTCTTTCTTTTTAAGATATAGAATAAAGTACCTTTATATCAGGAAATTGGCCCAAATAGGTATCCAAAGTCAGTAAGGACCCATCAACTAGTTTTTGATGAAAGTCTTCCCATAGTACATCACATTTCTGAAAGAAAAAGAGAAATAAAGAGTAGTTGCTGGACACATTTAATCAGTAAACCATACATCAGGCTCCTATAAGAAAAATGAAAATTTTGTATTGTATTTTTGTGTTCCTAGGGTATATTCCTAGGAGTGGTATAGCTGGGTTATATGGGAGCTCGATTTCCAGTTTTTGGAGGAATCTCCATATCGCTTTCCATAAAGGTTGAACTAGACGGCATTCCCACCAACAGTGAATAAGAGTTCCTTTCTCTCGACATCCCCACCAACACTGCTTGTTCTCATTCTTTGTGATGTGTGCCAATCTCTGGGTGTGAGGTGGTACCTCATCGTTGTTTTGATTTGCATCTCCCTGATGATTAGTGATATGGAGCATTTGTTCTTGTGTCTTTTGGCCATTTGTATTTCTTCTTTGTCAAAGTGTTTGTCCATTACTTCTCCCCATTTTTTGATGGGATTAAATGTTTTTTTCTTGTAAAGTTCTGTCAGTGCCTTGTATATTTTGGAGATTAGCCCCTTATCTGATGGGTATTGGGTGAATAGTTTCTCCCACTCAGTGGGTGGCTTTTGTATCCTGGGCACTATTTCCTTTGAGGTGCAGAAGCTTCTCAACTTAATATATTCCTATCTGTTAATCTCTGCTTTCACTTAAACAAGCTCATATCCTGGCTCTACGATTCTAGAAAACTAGGTCTCCCTGGGTTTTAACTTCCCATTTTAAAGAGTTGGCAATGGAAAGAATTTAACTCAATCGGTAGCAATTAGCTAGCATACAAGAAATTCATCTCCACATTTCTTCCAACTACACCTAGAGTCTCCTGACAGAATCTGCCATTTGTTCCCCAGAATTTACTCTTTCTTTTCAGTCATGGAACATCTGGTTTCAGTTATGGTCACAACTGCTCTGGAAACAGATTGGATTACCCAAGTTCCATTACAGTTAAGGGCAAACTGGAGATTCATTCTGGCACATGAAATATACTTTCAGGAAATTTCCCTAAGACTAGGAATTGGATTGTGTTTCATAATTCCTCCTTCTTGCTAACTGATACAGAGAATTGATAGAAAGTTCTCAAATGACTCAACCAGAACCTAGAAGAGTAAGTGGACACCTTAGTACCTACACTGTCCACTTCAAGGCAATATCTACTGGAAAAAAGACATTCCTGTCTCTTTGCTTTTGTATTTTCCACTCTTCAAAAACCTAACTGCAATTGCTATAGGTCCTAAATAAAGATATGTTAATTTAGGACAAATAAAAACTCTAAGGTAATGAGCAAATTTCAGTAGTAAATTATTTGGCTTACATGTGTGGGAGCCAGAGGTTGCATCTAAGACAACACACACAGGCATGCATAAAGATTGATGGAGAATGAGAGAAAGATTAAATAAGCTTTAAAATTGCTTATAATATGGGGGTAGAGTGGTAGCACAGTGGTAGGGAGTTTGCCTTGCATGCAGCAGACCCAGGAGAGACCTGGGGTCGATCCTCAGCATCCCATATGGTCTCCCTTGCCAGGAGCAATTTCTTTTTTCTTTTTTTTTTTTTTTTGGTTTTTGGGTCACAGCCGGCAGTGCTCAGGGGTTACTCCTGGCTGTCTGCTCAGAAATAGTTCCTGGCAGGCACGGGGGACCATATGGGACACCGGGATTTGAACCAACTACCTTTGGTCCTGGATTGGCTGCTTGCAAGGCAAACACCACTGTGGTATCTCTCTGGGCCCAGCAATTTCTGAGCACATAGGCAGGAGTAACTCCTGAGCATCACCAAATGTGCCCCCCCCCAAAAAAAAGGGTTTATAATGTAACATGAGTAATACTTTAAGTGCCTAGTTTAATTCCTTTGCAATCAAGAGTCCAAATATTTAGATCTGGAACTGAAGATTCCAAAAATCCTATGGCTATAAAAGTTTTGGTTTTTTCCCTTTAACATTAAATGAGCCACCTATTCCACAGAAGGAGTGCAGTATTCTGAAAAGGCATTAACAGGAATTTGTTTCTATTGTTCCTTTTAAAAACACCTTCTCATGATGAATTTCTCCTAATGACTTAAGAATATATACAAATATACAATGCTTAAGAGTGTAAGTGACTTAAAGAACAAAATGGCTTAAGTGAGTTAAGAACTTAATAAGAACTTAATACAGTGACTTTATGATGAAGATATGTGATAAGATGAAATCACTTAATAATTGCACTGAAGATTATGAAGACAGGTTTTCCAAATTCATAACCCAAAAGTGTTTAAAAGAGATAACAGGGCTCCTAAGAGCTTTTATAATGAAAAAAATGATGTTTTGACCTCAGTAACCAAGGCATCATGATCATTTGTTTGTGGATGTTAGAATTTTGAAGGAACAGACCGGGGTGCCATGCCTCTCAAGACATTCCCGAGTAAAAACTTGGACACAGGGAACTCCTGAATGGTGACACAGTAAGGTCGAATCACATATGATTCATGATATGAATACACTGGTGTGTAGTCACTTATGCAAGTGTAAGTCTCATTTGTAGACAAGGAAGCTAAAGCCTGAACATATGAAAGATATCATCAGTTCCACCCACCTCCCATCCTCAAAAGAGCAATTCCCTCTTCACTAGTTCCAGCAACTAGAGAGGCCCAAGTTAGAAACATACCAGACACTATGTCATATCAGGGTCAACATCTTCCAAATTCACATTATTCCTAGAAGGTTCTGGCTCTAGACTGGAAAATGGTACAGTGGCTTACCAGCCTTATGCCCTTGCTCCTTAATAAGGAGTGATGAGGGCAGCTGGAGAGTGTGGTGAAGTTCACACACAAATAGCTCAGAATCCATTTCTACTACTTAACTGGGTAGTGAAGATGCTTTGAGGACAAAAATCAAAATGATGCTGTGCCAAAGATATTTGTGTAACTCGGGGCAATATTTTCCATAAAAATCAATACAGAGCATTACCATATTCTTGCTTTTTCAGATGTAGCTTCACTCTCTGCAGAAGTACATTATCCATCACCTTCCCATGATCCCATTTTCTCTTTCATCCCCAAATTGCTCCTCTCTGAACATCACTGTTTTTCTAAGTTTTGTGTCAGAGAAAAAATTTGTTTTCGTTTTGTTTGCATAAAAATTTCTTACCTGGAAGATAAATCATCTTTCATACCAAACTTTTACTTAAGTAACTCTAGATTTTTTTTTATTATTATTATAGGACCATACCCAGCAAGGCTCAGGAGTTACTCCTGGTTCTGCACTCAGGAATCAATCCTGATGGTGCTTAGAGAAGTGCATGGGATGCCATGAATAGAATCTAGGTAGATCATATGCAAGCAAGTACACTAATCACTGTACTATCACTCTGGCCCCCACTAATTCTAGATTAATGTTCACAAGTAACTTTAGGTTTTAGATGCATATTATTTTTTAGATTGCCTCAGTTTTATTAAATAATGTCTTTATTTAAATACCATGATTACATACATAATTGTAGTTGGGTTTCAGTTATAGCAAGAATACCTTCACCTTGCAACCTTCCCATCACCCATGCTCCCATCTCTTCCCTCCCCACCCCCACCTGTATTTGAGACAGGCTTTCTACATCCCTCACTCACTGACATTGTTATGATAGTTCTCAGTGTAGTTATTTCTCTAACTGCACTCACCACTGTTTGGTGAGCTTCATATTTAGATGCATATCAGGATAGAATTTCACAGCATCTTCTAGGTATATGTCACTCAGGATCACCATAGAAGGGTTAAAGAGAGTTTGGGACAGAGCAGTAAGCAAGTCTCAGAGGAAAGAGCCTGGAAGAGGCTACTGCATACACCAGTATTCCGAAAGCTGGCTCTTACCTCACCAACCATCTTTACATCTTCTCGCCCAAACCAGTCAGGCTCATACACGTCATGCAGAGACTCGGTGAGTTTCATTGAGGCTTCTTGCATGCCTAGGGTGGGGTGGGAGGGTGGAGGGAAAAGACTCCCATTAGATTGAAATATATGAAGAGCTTTTTCCTCCTTCCCTATCTTTGCTCAGTGAGAGAAAGGTTTTGAATAGTAACTCATCATGAAAAATTATGACACACAGCTGCGATCTGAATCTGCAATTGCATCTTAACTGATCACATTCTGAATTTTCTATTATTTCTGCACTTATGAGATATTGTGAAAAGTAATTAAAGAGGTTGTGAAAGTAGTTAAAAATTTTCCCGACTCTGAAAAAAAAAAGTGAACCATAAATGTACAAACAACCTAGGATAATGGTCCATAAAACCACAGATCTATAAGCTGAAGAGAGTTCAGGGGGCTGAGCACATTACTTTGAATTTAGGAAGCCCAAGTTTGATCTCCAGCACTATATGGTCACCCTAGGGGTGACTCCTGATCACGAAACCAGAAATAGCCTTTGAGCACCACCTCTGTGACCCAAAAACAAAGCCAAAAATAAAATCCAGAAAGTTCTAAAGATAAACTTGATCCCAAATTAATTCTAATATAGGCATATAAAGGTGAAAACAAAACAAAATCAAGGTTTTAGGGTCCTGTAGTAAAGGTTATTCAAGTGGCCTAAAATTATTTTATGGGGGAAAAAAAAGGTTTTATTACAATATCATTTGTAAAAACTACATAGTTTTAAATCACAAATCTTGAAAACATTAGTATTTTAATGTAATAAAACTTAATGAATTTTCCTGGATGGTACATTGAGTATATTGTCAAAATATGGTTATTACTAATGGGAAGCACACACTTGAGAGCAGGTGATGACATCAAGTATCACTAAATCTTTTCCAGTTTCTCTCTACCCCACCTTTGATAATCTGAGAGTCTTATGAACCTTCTGACAATGACTTAATAACCTCATTGTGAGATACAAAATTTTCACAAATTTTCTTGACACAGTATTCTTGTTTTTTTCTTTCTTCTTTTTTCCCTTTCTTTTATTTTTTTAATAATTTCTCTCACACTTACCTGAAAACAAATGTATTATAATCAATTATATCAACTATGTGATACGTGGTCTTTATATAAAGTAATTTATATTAAAAAAAAAAGTGAGGGTCTCTGAACACCACAGATGTGTTGGCGTTGGTTGGTCAAACAACTTTGAAAAGTGTCTTAGAGAACTTTTTTTTTTTTTTTGGTGGTGGAGGAGATAAAAAAAAGAAAAACAAAAGTGTCTTAGTAAAGTGTCTCCAGAAAAATCTTCATCAGGAGTGACCCCAGGGGCATCTATAGGAACTAAAATATGAAAGTGAAAGATTCCATGGAGGCAGTTCAAGCCAAGGGCACAACAGGGACATATTCCCAGCTGTTGGCTGGAGGCCCCTCTGTGATACCAGTCTTCCTAGTGGCTGGCAGGGTCAGCTTTGACCCCTAATGAGCAGGAAAGGGAGCTGGATAAAAGGGAAAGAGAAGAAAAATCACTAGACACAAAAACCACAAGTCACAAACAACCAGCCAGGGAATCAAAGGTGGAAATGTGTGAACATTCACAATCCAATCACAATGGTGGGAAGAGAGGACAGGTCAAAGGCAACCTCTGAAGTGACAAAGATACTATTATTCTTAAAGAATAGGCATCAAAGTCCACAGGAAATATGCCATTTGGCATTTCATGACAATGATGATGTGGGAAGCCCAGAACACCCCCATCCCCACCTAGCTTTATCCTGGTAAGATATTAGGAGGCTTTTCATCTCTCTGCATTAGAGGTCTGAAGGCAGATCAGGTCACAGGCAGTGTGGGAGCCTGGAACCTGTCCCGGGAAGAGCCTTGCTGTGCTGGTGGAAGGTGACCTTGCTGACTCAGTGCACAGTCAAAAGGACCTAGCAAACCACCAGCCACAAGATATCTGCAGCATAGAAAAACCCGCAAATAAATGGCTGATGTTGAAACATTGTGTGCCTGAAACCCAATCATCTATAATGCTGTAATTTCATGATGATTAAATTGAAAAAATATACTATTTAGAAAAAAAAAACCCATGACTCAATTCTTTGTGAACTTGAATAGAAGAACCTACAGGATAAAGACAGACCCAAAAAAGATGTATATGGGGTCACCCCTGAGAGAACAGCAGCATTACCCCCAAGTGCCCAAAGCAACCCTCATATGCTTGCATGAGGGATATGGTAGTACAAACAAATCTGTCCTCACAGATCGACCCTTCATTCAGAATAAAAATGAATCACTATCTCCACTCTAGTGCAGATACCAAAGGTAACTGACATTTTCTTTCAAATATCTGCCTTCTATCTTTGGAAATTATAGAATATGAGAATAGGTCCTTAGGAGAAAGAAAATGAAATTATAGCATTGTAGGACATAACCTTCATAGCTCCCAAAGGCCAAAATCCTATGAATGTTCAAAATAAAATGTTTATAAAACCTTAATCACTGGGGCTAAAATCACAATGTTCTGACAAATATGCCTATTCGCAGCTAAAAATAACTCCTAGTTGCTGCTGTGTGTATAGCACAGTACAGAACTCAGCAAGAATTCACTTTGACATGGGAATTATTTCTAGAATGGTGCATAAGAAATTAAACATGTGTAAACAAGACGTAAGCTTTGTTGTAAAGAGGAAGGATGATTGACATAGCTTTTATGGATTTGAGGATCAACACTGCTGATAGCATAACAAAAAAAAAAAAACTAAAAGCTAACTTCTCTTCAAAGCAATGTGGCAAGTTAAAGTAGAAAAAAGTGAAATACTACCTCTGGCATTGATATCTAGAATCTGATAGTTGATAGATAGAATGATTTTCTAGTAGTTTTACTACTAGGAAGAAACCACTTTCTCCTCTTCAAAACACTGAACTTTCACCATGCCATGTATTTTAACATCATCTAGTTCCAATCTATTTGCAACTAAATTGGTGATTTCTATTTTCATTTTCTAGTGAGTTTTGCTGCAAATAGTTTGCACTGCTACAAGAGCTCTCTTGCTTGCACAATTTTAGAGTATATGTTGTAGTTAAAAATAACATCACTGAAATACATACCAGCTGCAGCTACAAGCCGGCAAAAGAATATATGAATTATTGCAAGTTTCTTGTGGTTTTGCTCACTGTTTAGCAGAAAGCCATTTCTGAGGACTGCAGGTGCCTGAGAGAAATGTAGGAGGGAAAATTTTTCTCCCACAGTCTCCAGAAATATGAACAGAAGCAAGAATTGGGGAAAATCAGCAGATTGAAAGATAACTCAAAATAACCAATCTGGGAGCTGGAGCAATAACACTTGCCTTATTATAAGCAGCTGACCTGGGTTCAATCAACAACATCACCTGATCACCACCAGGGGTAATTCCTGAGTTTCAAGTCAGGAGTAACCCCTGAGCATTGCTAGTAGGAACTCCAAACAAAACTAAAACAAAACAGAAAGCCATCCTGGGTCCAAGGAACATGTTGAATCAAAGCAAGTCAAACAATAGTAACTATACCATCCAGACCACACCCAATGAGAGCATGAACTTGGTGTTCATTTTTCTTGATTCTGGCCATTACCACTATTAATTCCAACCTTTTCCTAGATATTTTCAATTCTACCTGCTCTATGACCAATGCTTTCTCCTTTACCCAACCAGAATTGCCACCTAGTTTGCCAGTTAGGAAGCTGGACACTATCCTAGCTCTTCTCCTATGCTGAATGTGCCCCGAGACACACTGATTTTCTCTGATTTTCAAGTGAAATTCCCTCCTTCCATGCCTACTACCCCTAGCCTGTCTTGGGAATTCATTGTCTATTACATAAGTCAGATGAAATAATCCACAGAAAGAGTCAAGCAAAGTACTTTACGCAGAAGAAACATTCAAATGTCAGCCATCATTACAGAAATGCTGGTGGCAGCCTGACAAAAATAAAGACTATGATGTGGTCCAAATATTAGTGGATTATGAAGATGTGGTACATATACAAAATGGATATGACAGAGCTGTAAGGAAGGATGCAATTATGTAGTTCGCTACTACCCGGATAGAATTGGAAGACATCATGTTAAATGAAGGAAGCCAGAAAAAGGATAAATACAGGATGATATCACTTACATGTGGTATTGAGAAAAACTGCAAGAAGAAATTGAATAGATAAAATAAGACTTGCTGAGAACACTCTTGGCTGCAGAGTAGTGAGAAGAAGGAAAGAAAATGAATGAAGGAGGGGAGAGAGACAAGAACCAAGGGGTCTCAGGTGCATTGGTAATGTTAAGAACAGAGAGAACTAAATATCAAAGCCAGCCAGAGTCAATAACAATGAAGTCATAGGCACAAACGTTAACAACCAAACTTGGAAAAGTGCCTATTGTGATGACAGGCTGTGGTAAAAAGTGGTGGCATGGGATGGAATCGGGGGACACTGGTGGGGGGAGGTCAACACTGGTAGTGGATTCAAAGCTTAACTAACTTTAGAAATGACATCAATTTAAATTAATAAAAATTAAAATATGAAGAATATGATTTGCAATCAATTAGCTTTTGTTGGGATGTTGGTGTATCAATGCCATCTCTGTAACCTCTGGCAAACCAACCAGTTTTCCAGTCTACTTAAATAAAGCAGTACAGTATATATCTCAGAGTTTGTAATGTGAAGGAAGGCAGAATGTTTATGTAGGGTTGGAAAAACCCATGTTGCCTATGTATAAGGCCCTGAGCTTATTCCTAGCACCAGAAGAAAAAAATGTAAAGCTTATATCAATCAGTTCCTGAGGCTAAATGCTCAATCACTGAGCACCTAATACTACTACGAAGCAAATGGACTTAGCTTCAAGTATCTTCGTCACTCTATTTCTTCTATCCTAAGTTCCACACTACCACAAAACAATTCTCAATTGCTGTTCTGATCACATGATTCATGCTTTGCCTCAAATCCTATATGGATTCCTTTCCTGTTGACAAAATCAACCCTGGTAGGGTGTGATGTACATGAGCACAGCCTTAAACAAGTACTGAATGCCTTTGCACAGTGCTCGAGCAACTCCACCTGCTTTGAGTACTTGCTCCCTTAAGAGTCTTTCTTCCTTCTTCTTTCCAGACCTACATGTTGCTTCCTCAAGCCAGATGGCCCTTCTAACAAAATCCTCTTTCTGGGATTTGTATTACCACCATTTTCCTTCCCTGTGCAAATCCCTTTAAAGAGTCATCATTGAAGGGTTCACCTGTCCCCCGTTCTGATAGTTTAAAATGCAGAAACCCAATGAATATGCATTTTTGTGTTTCTATAACATTCTTTCCTGCTCTACTGTGCATGCTAAAAGAAATATAAATTCATAGTCAAGGCATGATGGTACGTGCATCTCTTTATCTCCATCTTCCTGAACAATCCATGAGAGGATATCAGTGAGATGTTTGCTGGCACATAAACGAGCATATGAGACCATCCACGCATCAGTGAAAGTAAAGCCCTGAAGGTGACTCTAACACTCAAAAGTAGAGAACAGATAACTCACTTTCACACAATTCCAGTTGTAGAACCAGGGGCAGGTTTGAGAGAAACAAACGGGCAGTTCACAGATACAGAACCGGAGAAAACTGAGACTTAGTGATTTCCTGCTATCTGTCCCTAGACATCAGCTCAAGGCCTATCACTCTGCAGGCTGCTACCTCCATAACGTTGCTTTCTGTGACCATGAGGTGTGTAGAATATGAGCCCTGGGTGGGGCTGGATGGTGATGGAGGGTGATGGAGGGTGAGGCCTTACTCTGCAGGCCCAGCCCACACGTCTCCAACCCCCTTCAGCTGGCGGGTTTGAGGGTGCAGGGTGGCAACGAGGTAGACTCACATCAGTCAGGTTTCAGGAGACATGAAGCTTTATTCAAGGTCCTAGCCAACATGGGTGACTCCTAAGTTTTAAAACATTTCAAGCCATCTCCATTACTGGCCCTGCATTCCACCCCTTTCAGTCATCTCTCCTCCTGCTGCTTCTTTCTTCCTCAATCTCCTTCAATCAATCTCCTTCCTGCCCCCGAAGTGAACCTCTTAATAGCTCCCAAAGACCCCTAGCAGAAATGGGCAGGTCTCACTAGCAGGTAAGGTTACGAAAGAAGAATGGGGGGTGGGGGTAACAAGGTGCAACTGCATCTGCAACTCCAGGAGAAAGGAGAGAACTGGGGGGAGGGGTGCCCCAAAGCTGCCAGCTGTAATTACCCAGCTCCCTGCAGTGAGTCAGACCAAAGTCAGATCTAAGTACAATTAACTGGCAGTATTACTTTAGGAAAAAAACTGGGCCAAAAATAGCCAGGGATCCACTTTGAAAATGTAATTAGGAGCTCCTTAACTTATAACCCTTGTCTTGAAGTGTGTTTCAGAATAGAAATAGTCGCTAGGGAACATTGTGACTGAGAAGAAAAGAACATTCCATGGTCAAGTAATTGGGAGGTTTGGGAAGTGCAGCATGCCCACTGGCCTTCTGGACATTATGTGTGAATGGAGCTGAAAAACTCATTCCAACAAGCTGAGCCACATAAACAGAGATCTTGTCTAAGGATTTTCATGCTCACATCAGCATAGTTTGTTGGAGGAAAGGTATGGCCAGATGCTGGTTCTTTCATATGACCAGTATAAGTAGAAAACATGGCAGAATCCTAAGGAAGCCAGCTTCAATGTGCCACCTACTGGAGCTGGTTCATTGGCACAGCAGTAGGGCATTTGCCTTGCACGTAGCTGAAGTCCCATAAGGTCCCCCAAGCCAGGAGCAATTTCTGAGCACAGAGCCAGAAGTAACCCCTGAGCGTCACTGGGTGTGGCCCAAACACAAAACAAACAAAAAATGTGTCACCTGCTGCCTCTGGAGCTGACTAGATCACATTAAGGAAAGAAATTATATCAGTCTACTTACACCATGCTCCTCATGAGGCAGAGGTAAATAAATCAACAAAATTAAAGAGAGGTGGGAAAGAAATTCAATGTGGGGCCAGAGAGAGAGCACAGCAGTAGGGCATTTGCTTTGCATGGGGCCAACCCGGGAAGGATCCGATCGACTCCTGGCATCCAACATGGTTCCCCAGCCTGCTAGGGGTCATTTCTGAGTGCAGGGCCAGGAGTGACCCCTGAGCGCTGCTGGGTGTGGCCCAAGCACAATCAATCAATAAAATTTTTAAAAAGAAATTAAATGTGTTCATTCATTAACATTAAAAGAAATAAGTAGACTTACAGAAAATTTTGTGCTTAAAATAATGTCTTTTCATGTTCAAATCCCAAATCAGTCAAACTCGCGGAGCGTACAACATTTTGTGGCCCTGCCCTAGAAGAATCTTTTGTTTTGTTTTGTTTTGTTTTAGTTCTTTGGGTCACCCCCCCATGTTCAAGGCTTACTTCTGACTTTGCACTCAGGATCACCCCGACTTTGCCTCCTGCGGCCCCCAGGTCAATTGAGTGGGAGACCCCTGGGAGAAAGTAAGAGCCCTTTTGATTTCTTGTTTGGTTTTGCTTTGCAGAGGCAAGGGGCACAGGCGTTGCGTAAGGGGTGGACCAGACCTGGCAGTTCTTACAGACGGCTCCTGACAATTGGTCCAGGAGTGATTCTTGGTGGTGCTCAGGGAATGAAAAGGAATGCTGGAGATCAAGCGTGGATTTGTCTCCCTCAAGATCGAGGCAAAGGGCCCTTAGCTCCAGTCCGAATTGTGGAAGGAACTATTTGGGCTGATTTCACTCACATGATATCCTCTAATGATTATATCTTGACCCTGTTGTGTCCTAGGCAAAAGATGCTGGACAAACCATTTAACTGGGGATGAAATCCTATGCCTGGAATACAAAACCAAGTGACAATTTGTTTAAAATTAATTTCATAACAGGACAGACGGATAAAACAATGGATTGGCCACTTGTCTTGCAAGCAGCTGGCCCCAGTTCACTTCTCAGTACCCCATATGGTCTGCTGAGTTCTGCCAGGAGTGATTCCTAAGTGCAGAGCAAGAAGTAAGCCCTGAGAACTAGCAGATGACACAAAAGCCATAAAAAATAAGTTTACTAAATTTATTATATAGTTTATAACAGATTTGTGATTTTTATCTCATTTACAATTTAAATTATTTCATTGTTTATCAATATTTAAATCAACTTATCATACCCATCTAAAATGATTAGGATAAATTCCTATAAATTTATTTTATGATAATAAATTGGTCAGACAGACATGCCCAAAAACTATCATTGGAAGAATTCTTTCAAATTTCTCTCCAAAAAAGCAACTGTGCTATCAATGATATCAAAGTGTACTTGGCCTATAACTTTGTAAATACTAGGGCTTCACAATTTTTAATTTTTTCTGGTTTTGGTCATACTGAGTGGCGCTCAGGGGTTACTCCTGACTCTGCACTCAGGAAATATTCTCGGCAGGCTCAGAGGGCCATATGGGATGCCAGGGATTAAATGCAAGTCGGTTGTGTGCAAGATAAACACCCTAGCCACTGTGTGATCATTCCAGTCCCAATTCTTAACATTTCTGAATATTTGAAAAAAATAACTTCTCTATTTTTATAATGCTATTTGACTACTAATAGAGATTATATTAAATAACTAAATTTACTGGTTATTAAATTAAATAAAAATCACATAAGCATTTTTCACATTTATAATCTATCTGTTGCTCCTTCTTGGCTAATTTTATTGTCATGTTATACTGGGATTTTCTTGTGATCAACTTACATTCCTTTAACTTTCTGAGTTCTTTATCTTAGTGAACTTCCACAGAATGATGGCAAAATAATGATTTTATAAACAAATGTACAGATTATGAGGTGAAATCAACCCGTCTCTTGATAGCTTCTATCTCAGCCCTTACACAAAAAGCTTATCTTTCAAAAGACTATATTTATAGCATTTTATTCTGTCTATTTAAAACATTTCCTGAAATACTTATCCCTTTAATATGTGAATTGAGAAGAGAGTAAAAGAGTGAGGGTAGAAAATCCTCTTGTTGCCGAGTATTTAGTCAGTTGATGTGAGATTACAGCAGATTCTCTCCCTCTACACAAAATTTAAATTCATCCTGGTGACCTCTCTCCTCCATGGACACACTTGTATGTGACTCATTGCAGGAGTGATAATGACAGCAGACAGAGATGAGGCGGCAGCCTCATGCAATTTCCTAAGGTTAAGGTCAGAAGCCAATACCAGGGTCTCTCTGTGCCCATTCAGTGACAGAGGACTGAGGCAACAGTGCAACAGGCAATGTGCTTGCCTTGCACTCAACTGACCCAAGTTGATTCCCAGCATCCCATATGGTTCCAGAAGCCCCACCAGGAATGATCCCTGAATGCAAAGTCAGGAGTAAGTCCTAAGCACTACCAGTATGGCCCCAAAACAAAACAAAACAAAAAGATGAAGAAGAAGAAGAATAAAAGAAGAATAAATGAGCCCATTCAGTGGCAGAATCTCAGGGGCAGCTGGTTCCCACAAGTCCCAGAGAGTACAGAGAAATAGAATGTCTCTGTTGGCCTTTACTGACTTCTACAACAGGCCTTGTACCTTCTGTTTTAGCAGATTAAGTGTGAGTGTGTCAGTATTATACCTCTGGGATAGACTCTCCCTCAGGATATAAACCAACTACAGCATTTTTAAAACCAAGTCTAAAGCTCATTCTAATAAATGACTTTCCTAGATATCTGTCTCCTGAGAGTTGCTTCTTCTTCATTCTCAGAATAACAGACACTTATCCTTGAATCTCTGATTATCATTTCAGTGAGAACTTGGAAGACCCTACAATGGAACACCTGCTCAAGTCTACAGCCTGCCAGAAATCCAAAGGCTTTGCAACTAGTAGTTAGTCTGATTACTTCTAAATAATAAGAACCTGCACTTGGCAGTATGAAGAAACAACTCGAACTTTCATTACCTTTGATAGCTGCTAAATATCCTCGGAGCTCTCGCTGAAGTCTGGTACCTTCTGCCTGGAAAACAAAGAGCGATGTAAGAATTGTTACATCTCCAGCTTGCATGCAAGCATGCATGAAGCAAGCTGTCTGAGTTATTAGTTCAAAACCTCTTCTTGATAGAACAAAAATAATACAGAGACATGGTGCTTCAGTATATTTATAAAAAATGTTATCCATTTAAAAGTACAACACAAGCTTTTGCTGAAAACTAAAATCCATGACACCCCTCCTAGATTGCTGTGCTGTCTCAAGATTCCAGGAATATAGATTCTGACATGCTTTGCAACAGTGAACACTGATCACCATTGTCTAACACGGCAGCCATTGAGACACAGGTTGCTGTTGAAAGCCTATGATTTGGCTCATTCAAGTGAAGATCGCGACTACAAGTTTAAAATACAAACCAGATCAATTATTTATCATAAAAATAAAATATCCCAATATCTTTTTTGTTTCGGTTTGGTTTGGGGGCCACACCCGGAAGTACTCAGGAGTTACTCCTGGTTCTGCACTCAGAAGTCTTTCCTGGCTCAGGGGACCATATGGGATGCCAGGGATCAAACCCTCCTTCATCCTGGGTCAGCCACATGCAAGGCAAACGCCCTACCACTGTGCTACCACTCTGACCCCAGAAACATTATTAAGACTACAACATTATTAAGACTATATTCTCACTTAATTTTTTGAAATGTGCAATTATCAATTTGTATTAGTAAAGTTCCAATTATCAATTTTATTAGGCATCACTCAGAAAAAAAAAACATTAAATTAGAATAGAAATGCTGAAGTGTGAATCTGTTACCATTTAGATTCCCCCTTAGTAACTCTGTGACCAGGATTGGAATGCAAGTGAATTCATCTGGAATAATCCAAGCATTGAGATGTTAGGCAGAGAAGGAAGAACAGCGACCTGGGGTGCACATCCAGGCCTCAGCTATTGATTGGAAAATGCTCCTGGGGTAAGTGAATTCCCTAGAGTGGACAAGGGAGACAGAGAAGTAACCTAATAGAGAAATCTCCCTGGTAGCAAGCTATATTTGGATAGTGTCTCTCAGTCAGTATAGTGGGCTTGGAAATAGCAGGTGCTAGTGCCCTTGTGCAGGCAACCATAAGGTCTGTAGAAACATAGCATAAACATATTAAAATATGTGCATTAAAATAATGGAGGTTACGGGCCCGGAGAAATAGTACAGCGGTGTTTGCCTTGCAAGCAGCCGATCCAGGACCTAAAGTGGTTGGTTCGAATCCCGGTGTCCCATATGGTCCCCTGTGCCTGCCAGGAGCTATTTCTGAGCAGACAGCCAGGAGTAATCCCTGAACACCGCCGGGTGTGACCCAAAAACCAAAACCAAAAAACAAAAAACAAAATAATGGAGGTTATACCCACACTGCTTGGCTTACTACCAGCTCAGGGATTTCTCCTGGATATGTTCAGGGAACTATATGTGCAGATTAAACCAGGATTGGCCATACATAGATGAGGCATTTTCCTATTTATGTGGCCCCTAAAAGTATGTGCATTTAACTAAATAATCATTTAACAAAAATTGCAATTAGAAAAAAATAATGTGCCTTTTTTCTTTGCACAGGCACAGTAAATATTGGGGAGATCAGAAAGGGAGTTCCTTGGTCTAAGAGATACAGGATTTCTCTACCCCTGAAGCTTACTGTCATGGGAATAACTACAGGGTCCGTACATGCTCTTTTTCACTCCCCCAGATCTTTTTATGGTGCCAGGCAACTCGCCGCTCAGTTGTGGATGATAGACTCAGGACTCTGTAACAAGAGGTATTGGTATTTGGTATTATATTATATGGACATTCAGAAAGCAAAATAGAAAGGTAAAATTATCTGAGCCAGCTAAAAACACAAACCATTGAGGGATCTCTAGAACATAAACCAT
This sequence comes from Suncus etruscus, assembly GCF_024139225.1. Classification (NCBI taxonomy): domain Eukaryota; kingdom Metazoa; phylum Chordata; class Mammalia; order Eulipotyphla; family Soricidae; genus Suncus; species Suncus etruscus. Next base: position 108,478,547 of record NC_064857.1, on the reverse strand, counting down.
AACAGAGATATGAAGGTGGGCCCCGAGTCCATCAATATTCGTCAACATCATCATGGAAACAAAAAACTTGAGGAATGAAGGACCATTCCCTACTGAAAATCTATCACATGGCAGGTACTATGTATATTCTGAGTACATAAAAAATTATAAAAAAAGCTTTAAGAGATTTTATCATTGCCAAATCTACTCTGGCTTTTCCTTCCAGATCTATTTTGAATGGAGGATTATTTCTTCTATCTCTGAGACATTAGCTTCTTCTGTAGAATTTTACCTAGTCAATGACAAGTGATTGAAAGTGACACCAGGCAGTTTTGAGAGACATAGATCAGAGCCATCATGTAGAGTTATATTTTCCTTTCCTTCTGTGTGAGCCACAGAATGTTCTAGACCAGGTTGTTGCTTCTCAAGTCTCTACCAGAGAGAGAAAGAACCAGGAAGTGAAGTTAACATTCATATGTGCTGAGAAATGAACCTTTATTGCTGAAAGACATTGTAGTTTTGATAACAAAGCTTAACCTACCCTATGTAGTATTATATATTGACTTTCCATTAATAGTACAAATAATGAAAGATGGGTAATGAAAGATGAATCTAATTAATAAAAGAAGCAAGCCGTCAGTGAACAAAAAAAGCTGTAAGGCATTTATAGGAACATTTCATAAAGAAACACAAATTGGAAAGATTAGAAGAAATAAATGGCTTATCAAATGAAAGCTCCTGTGCTGATCTGGTGATAAAAAAGAAGCAAAATAAAATTTCAAGATGCCAGTGAAACCCAGAATTATTGGTTTTAAAAGATGACAAGTAGTTTAGAGAAAATAAGACCTGATACCAAAATTGTTAATGGATCAGGAAAGTTCTAGACTCAAACCAGGGGAAAACCTGCAACATGATAAAGAGCACCTAGGGGCCCGGAGAGATAGCACAGCGGCGTTTGCCTTGCAAGCAGCCGATCCAGGACCAAAGGTGGTTGGTTCGAATCCTGGTGTCCCATATGGTCCCCCGTGCCTGCCAGGAGCTATTTCTGAGCAGACAGCCAGGAGTAACCCCTGAGCACCGCCGGGTGTGGCCCAAAAACAAAAAAAAAAAAAAAAAAAGGAAAAAGAAAAAGAGCACCTAGAAAGTCTTGAATATTCAAAACCCATATTTCTCAAGATGGAACAATCTGAGCCATAGAGGTACTTAATGGTTTATTTGGGGCATACAGAGTCACAAAACAAGCCTAAACTATCTTCTGGAACATCAATTTTGAGATATTTGAGGCAGAAAATGGAAAAAAAAACTATTTTACAACCATTAAACTACCTGTTGTGATGCGGAATTAATAGCCAAGTCTTGGAACCAACCTCAATATCCAACAACAGATGAATGGATCATTAAGATGTGGTATCTATACACAATGGAATATTACATGGCAGTCAGAAATGATACAATCACAGATTTTGCAGCAACGTGGATGGACCTAGAACATGTTATGTTAAACGAAGTACGTCAGAAGACAAAAGATAAACACAGAATGGTAGCACTATTCTGAAGCACCTAGAACATACATCTTATACACAACTAATACTTAACAATTAAATAACAGGGTTTAACAGGGTGGAAACTCTAAACACTGTAATAGTCAACATATACTCGGGAGCAGTGCCCAAAACACATGAAAAAGGAACAACACAAACTCTTGACTATACATTATACCACAAAGAAAACAGCAACAGCAGAAAGAGCAGCATTGAAAGGCCCACAATAATCCCTTAGATATTGTATACAAGATCACAGGTAAAGAACACCACGGGAAATCACTGACTCCAATGTAAACATCCCATAATACTATGTTCTAATGTCTTTATCTTACTATATTTAAAATAACCTCTCAGCTTTTCAGTCCATAGGCATTCTTGGATATAAAGGGTGGACAAACTAAGATGGCAGCTCGGGGCTCAGTCACAAGAGATACCATACCTAGCTTGCACGACGAGATGGTCCTGAGAAAACTCTATAACATACATATTATCTCTAGGTTTTACCTTCTTTTAGGAATTGAAGCACATGACCAGTCAGACCACCGAAGCAGTAACTGTGACATACAGACTTAAACTACAGGCTCTACTCATCGAACATATTCAAGCAAACTAGCATTCCCTTGCTATTTTCTCCTCTCTTCTCACTACTTTCTTTTTTATTTGTTTTCTTTTCTATACTTCTCTTTACTTTTTTCCTTTTCTCTTCTCCATTTCTAATGTATTTTCTCTTTTCTCCCTTCCTACCCCTTCCATATACCTTCCCCTTTCCCCACTTTGGAAATCCAACTATCCCTTCACCCCTCTATCCCATCCAGACCTCCCACTGTATTAAAACTCTTCATCCTTAGTCCTTAATCTATTAGGCATCAAGATTGACCTCCTACCCCAATGAACCAGTACCCAGCACCCAAGCGAAGGGACACCCAGTCAAACCCACACCTCATTTCCTACAAGAAAAGGCAGCCAACTCCCCTGCGGACTCATGCTGCGAGGCCCTCCCTACCAACTCCCCTAACGTGGACTGTTACTTGAAACCGGACTTAGTCCCAAAAGTATCCCCAGTGCAAGAACTCTTCCAAGACCTCCCTGCCACAAATCTTTTGCCAATCTAAAGAAGGTCAGGGGTGTGATGGAAAGGTGCCTGGGAACCCACACATCACAAGAAAAATCCAAAAGACAATGGGAAAACCTGTACTTCCAACATAAGCATAAGACCCGTATTACACCACCTCTTTACCTGCTTTTCCCCAAATGTAAGGTAGTCATTTGCATCACCTTGGTCTTTAAATACTTCATTAATTCATTTTTTTAAATGTCTGTTCTACATATACATATGTGAGCACATACATTTTTATTCCTATGTTTTATCTTTTTTGGGTATGTGACCTGTTTCTGTTTTCCTTTCTGTCCACCCCCAAATACACCGACAATATAATGTAGCACCATTTCTCCCTGCAAAGGCACACTAAAAAAGGGGGAAATCTTACATATAAAAAAGAGCTCTTATCTACTAGAGATAGGAACTCATAGTTGTTTACAATACAGGGATATCTCCCATCTTAAAAATATGTCATGTGGACTCAACTTAGACCTCAGGTGATTAGATATCATCTGTCCAGCCTTGAATTCTGGATCCCAGACATAGAAATGACACAATTCTTCACAACAGCTGCAGGAAACAAATCCCATTCAGGACAGCCTTAATACTGCTGGGTCACCAATAAGTGCCAGCTCTAATATGATATCCTGACGAGGAAAATGGGAACAACTTGACCTAAGAGAAGGTTATCCTACCTTACCAGTAACGATAAGACAAAATCAGAAGACTTGTCACCTTTTGTTAGGTCCAAAAGCCAAGATCACGATTTACAGATGACTGGCTGCTAGAACCATGACCAGACTGTATATATCTTGGGACCAATAAAAAAGCCCTAGTCTAGGATTTGAACTACAACCTGCACAATAACCATGATCCCCAGTTCCAAAATTCTGCCAGAGACAACTGTAATGGAATGGAGCTTCTGGAAACACAAAGGAAGACGTTATCCTAGGTGCCATCTTAGGTTCAGTGCAAAGACCAAGACCACCAACCACAGAAGATGTATTAAAATGACACTGAGGGAACAGAACTTCTAGAACCACAAAGACTGACTTCATCATAAGTCCCACCCCTGGACCTGTGCAGATACTGAGATCTCTAGATACAGAGGTCTGATTGTATCACCCAGGATGGAACAGAAGTCTTCCAAACACCACAGAAGCACTACCAGGAGAGTAAATGATCCTGAACAGAGTCTATAGTTAATCTCATGACAATATACTTCAAGGGTGGAGAAACCCCATATCTCTTAGGCCAAGTGAATTCCTTTTTGAATGACCCCAATATTTACTGTGCCAGGGCAGAAGAGGGGAAAAAAAGCAAAAAGCACAAAACATTGTTTATTTTTTATATATTATTTTTATCTTCATTTATTATTATTATTATTTTATTTACCTATTTTTTGGTCGATTTCTTTGTTTTGGTGTGGTTATTGAAATTGTTGTACCCATTTATACTTAATTTTTTTCTCTTCTTTTCTTTTCTTTCTTTATGTGCTCTGCCATGTTTCTTATCTCAAGTCCATGGCAGGTTTTTTTGTTTGTTTGTTTGTTTTGTGGTGCTTATTGTTATTGTTGGAGTCCACACTGGATATTTGACACTTCTTTTTGTACTTGTGGAGTGTTTCACCTTCTTTTTCTCCTTCGTCTCTCAAAACGATGATGAGAGCCTCTAGAAAGATTCTGCCCATTTTCGGCATATTAGACTTTACCCCAGTTTATTACTTTTCTCTTCTTCAAACAAAACCACATAACTTGAACTAGCTAGTCCTGCCTCCCAGTTTGAGGGGGAAATAAGGGACCAAGACCAAACAGGGGCAAGACTACTAAGTAGTAGGCTAGGTACAGAGGGGACCACATATTCTAGCAGCCCTGGGGGTGAGGGAAGAGGATATGGGAGGTAGGACAAAAACGGAGGTGTAGGGGGGACAAATTGGTGATGGGACTCTCCCTGATTTTATGTAAATATGTACCTAAAATATTATTGTCAACAATATGTAAGCCATGTGATCAAAATAAAAATTATATTAAAAATATTTTTAAGAAAAGATGAACTGAAAGTTCTAATATAAAACAAGACAGACCAAAATACACACCAAACTCCTACCAAAAAAGATGACTCTAAATACTATGACATATATATATCTCCATGTTAATGCCCTTATTGCATAATTTAAGAGAAAAAGAATGACAAAAGTGGATCAAAAAGCTGAATCCCAACATTTTTCTGCTTAAAAAAAAACACATCTGAACAGTCAGAGTAAGCATATACTCAAAGTCAAAGGTTGAAGGACAATCACATATCAAACAGCTTCTTTAAAAAGAGTGAGGTGGCCATACTAATATCAGAAAACAATGACATTAGACTTAAAAAGGTTCTAGGGAAAAGAAAGAAGTTTATTAAAAATCAGGGAATATATAAAACAGGAAGAAATCACATTTCTAAACATATATGAATCAAATGAAGGAACATCAAAATATTTAAAACAAATGTTGACAATTTTGAGTGAGGACATCAATAATAACAGAATAATAGAGTGAGGTTTCAACACCATCCTATCAATCCTTGATATGTCAATTATACTAAAATCTAACAAGAATATACTGGTTCTTAAGGGAAAAGTGGAAGAGAGTGTCTTATTACATAGATATAGGACTCTTCAACCCCAGAAAACTGGACACACATTTTTCTCCAATACACATCAGTCATTTTCCAGAAAAGACCATATGCTGGCCCTATAACATACTTCCATAAAATCAAGATAGAAATTGTGTGAACTACCTTCTCACATCATAATGCACTCAAATTAGAAGTTAACTAATGACAGACACAGAGGAAAAACTTGAAAACATGGAAATTAAACAGCTCACTACTGAACAAACAATGGGTCAGTGACTAAATAAAAGAGGAAATCAAAAGATTCTTGGAAAAAAATGAGAATGAAAAAACAAACTTTCAGAATTTTTAGGATACAGCAAAAGTGGTACTAATAAGAAAATTTATAGCTTTGAAAGCAATAATAAGAAAGAAAGAAAGAAAGAAAGAAAGAAAGAAAGAAAGAAAGAAAGAAAGAAAGAAAGAAAGAAAGAAAGAAAGAAAGAAAGAAAGAAAGAAAGAAAGAAGAAAGAAAGAAAGAAAAGAAAAAGAAAGAAAGAAAGAAAGAAAGAAAGAGAGGGCCTAAATAAATAACTTAATGACAGCTTATAAAATTGGAAAGTGATCAACAAAACGAACTAAAAAATAGGTAGGCAGAAGAAAAGAATAAATCCTAGAGCAGAAATCAATAAATGTGAAATCCAAAAAACAATATGAAAGATCAATAAAAGTAAGAGCTGGTTATATGGAAAAATAATCAAGAGTGATAAAACACTAATAAACCTCAAAGAAAAGGAGAAAGAAACTTAATAAACTGAATTAGAAAGGAAAAGGGGATATCACTAGAGATATTACAGAGATTCACAGTGTAATCAGACATACTTTGAGAAACTCTATGCCACAAAACAAGAGAACCTAGAAGAACTGATTGCATTTTTGTACTTTTATAACCTACCAAGGTTAAATCAAGATGATTTAGCATATCTGACTAGACCCATCAATATTGAGAAAATTAAAATGGTAAGCAAATGTCTTCAAAAATCTCAATTCCTAATGGATTCACTAATGAATTATTTCAAGAGACCTACTACCAATACTTTTCAGGCTCTTCCAGGAATTTGAAGAAACAGAAGCATTCCCAAATAGTTTTTATGAGGCTAACATCACCCTGATACCAAAAGCAGATAGAGCTGCTGAAAAAAGGGAAAACTACATACCAATATCCTTGATGAACACAAATGCAAAATCCTCAACATAATTCTAGCCAATAGAATTCAACCCTCATCAAGAAGGTCATACAGTATGACCAAATAGGTTTCCTTCTACAAGGATAGTTTAATATACGCAAAGCAATCAATGTAATACACCATATCAACAAAAGAAAAATAAAAAAATATGTGATCATTACAATAGATGCAGAGAAAGCAATAATAAGGTACAACATCTATTCATGATAAAAAGCTCTCAACAGGATGGAAATGGAAGGAACTTTTCTCAACATAGTCAAGGCTATTTACCACAAGCCATGTCAAATATCATACTCAATGGAACTAAAGTAAAACTTTTCCTCTAAAATCTGGTACAGGCTGTCCCTCTCGCCACTCCTATTTAACATAGTACTGGAATACTTGCCAAAGCTATCAGGCAAGAAAAAGATATCAAGGGCATCTAGGTAAGAAAGGAGTACGTCAAGCTCTCACTTTTTACAGAAGACAATGATACTGTATATAGAAAACCTTAAAGACTATCAAAAATCTTATAGAAACAATATATTTGTATAGGAAAGTGATACACTATGAAATTAATAAGCAAATATCAATGACCTTCTTATACACAAATAATGATAGAGAGAAAATAGATATTAATAAACAATCCATTCACAATAGTACCACAGGAAACTCAAACACCTTGGAGTCAGCTTAACTAAAGAGGTGAAGGATCTATACAGAGAAAACTGAAAAAAAAAACACTGCTTCAAACATAAACAAGGACATAAGAAAATGGAGACACAAACACTGCTCATGAGTTGGTCGGAATAACATAATTCAAAGGACAATATTCCCCCAAAGCTTGTACATATTTAAACCAATCCCTCTAAAGATATTCATTACATTTTCAAAAAGTATTCAAACACTTCTGAAATAAATGCCCACAGATAGCTAAAACAACTCTTAGGAAAAGAAGATGGGAGGCATCACTTTCCCCAACTATAAATTGTATTAAAAGCAAAAGTCACTAAACCCACATGGTATTGGGAAAAAAGATTCTCGGATCAATGGGATAGATTGAGTATTCAGAGAATGATTCTCAGACAAACATTCAATTAATGTTTAATAAAAGGGCAAGAACACAAAATAGAGCAAGAAAATCCTCTTTAACCAGTGTTGGGATAACTGGTCAGCCATATGTGAAAAAGCAAACATACATGCTATCTAAAAACATGTGGAACAGAGATGCACAAAGGTCAAATCAAAATGGATTAAAACCTTGATATTAAATCCTAAATTATAAGTTATTTAGAAAACATGTAGGCAAAACACTCATAACATTGAAACTAAAGACATCTTCAAGGAGCAAACACCACTATCCATACAAGTGAAAGCAGAGATTAAAAACAAATGGGCTACATTAAACTGAAAAGTTTCTGCACCTCAAAGGAAACAATAATAAGAATACAAAGGCCACCCATGGAATGAGAGATACGATTCACCCATTTCCCATCAGATAGTGGGCTAATATCTAAGATATACAAAGTATTGACAAAACTTAACAACAACAACAACAAAAAAACTAACCCCATCAAAAAAAAAAATGGGGATAAAATTGAACAGACATTTCCTCAAAGAAGACATATAGATGGCCAAAAGAAAAATTAAAAAATGGTCCACATCACTAATCATCAGGGAGATGCAAATCAAAACAACAAAGAGGTATCATCTTTTGGATTTAAGAAAAATAAAGGACAATATGGTAACACCCAGAGATAAGAGATGAGGGCCAGATATGAAGTTTATCCCAAAGAGTGGCGAGTGCAGTTAGAGAAATACAATGTCCTGAAGACAGGCAGGGGGTGGGGAGGAGAGAAATGAAAACATTGGTGGTGGCAAAGTTGCACTGGTGAAGAGGTACATATATTTTATGACTAAAATAATACTATGAACATGTTTGTAACCTCAGTGCTTAAATAAATTATAAAAAAATTTTCTGCCCAAAATTTATTGCATAATAAAATTTTCCTAAATAACCTATACAAATCAGTTGTTTGTAATGATATATAAATTCTTCTAGCACTACTCATAACTTACTAAACTTGAAGTCTTACAATTTCTTCTAAAAATTACAATTTCAGCAGATTATTTTTAAATCAGAATGTGCCATATGAACATGTGGAAAAGTGATGCAAAATTCCACAAACTCGATACTATCTAGCATGCATTTTCCCCTTCCCACCACCGTTGTCTCCTATTTCCCTCCACCCTTAGCCCCCACCCCTGCCATGCTCTAGGGCCAACAAACTCTCTGTCTCTCTGTTTCTCTTCTTTTTGACACTGTGGTTTGCACTATTGTTGATGGAGGGTGCCTTTCCTGTTAGTTTCTTCACTTTCAGCACCAAGTTCTTTTCCAGAGAGGTCAGTTCCAACTATCATTGTCCTAGAAGACCCTTCTCTAACTACATACACTGCTTTGTAATGAGATATCTACCCAGGGATGGACCTCTTGACCTTTATCTCTATTGTCTCTGGGTATTATTACCATACTATCTCTTGTTTTTCTTATCTCCCACAAACGAGTTGAAATTATTCTGTCTGTCCTTCCTCTGGCTCATTTCACTCAGCATAATAATCTCCATGTCCATCCATGTATAAGCAAATTTCATGACTTATATTTCCTAATTGGCTGCATAGTATCCCATTGTGCAGATATATTATTGGTTCTTTAGCCACTCATCTATTGTCAGGAACCTGGGTTTTTTTTTTGTTTTGTTTTGTTTTTTTTTTCAGATTCTGGCTACTGTAAATAGTGCTGCACTGAACATAGGAGTGCAAAGGAAAGTTTTGCATTGTGTTTTTATGTTCCTGGAGTACATTCCTAGGAGTGGTATTGCTGGATCATGTGGAAGCTCAAGTTCTAGCTTTTAGAGAAATGTCCATATTCTTTTCCAAAGTCTGAACCAGTCTGCATTCCCACCAGGAGTTAATGAGAGTCCCTTTCTCCCTGCGTCCATGCCAGCACTGTTTGTGCTTGTTTTATTGTGATGCGTGCTAGTCTCTGTGGTATGAGATGATATCTCATTGTTTTGAATTGCATCTCCTTGATAATTACTGATTAGGAGCATTTTATGTGCCTTTTTGCCATCTTTATTTCTCCTTTGAGAACGTGTCTGTTCATTTCTTCTCCCCATTTTTTGATGTGAATAATATTTCAAAACTGATACTTATCTTCTCTGGAGAAAAAAGCTTAAAGAGAGAAGAATGAGAGCAAGAGAAAGGGAGAGAACAAGCAAGTGAGAGAGAGAGTGAAATAGAGAGAGAAGTAAAATGCCTGCCCCAAAGGTAGGCTGAGGAAAGGGTGAGATAGAAACTGGGATTGGTAGTGGGAAATGTCCAGGGGTGAAGGGTGGTATACACTGTAAGACTGAAACTCAGTCATGGACAGCTTTATAACCATCCTCAGAATCATAGAGAAGTTTAACATAAAATCAACTGCAGAAAGATCCAATCTCTGTTACTTAGAGAGACTAAGTGATGACTTTTCTTACTATTATACCAGCCCAGTCCTCAGTAACACTAGTCCTGTAATCAACTGAGTCTACAATTTCCTGAAGTGGGAAAGAGTGCCCAGTCATCACGCTGGGTGGGAAATGCCAGCTCTCATCTCAAATATCGGCAGAACCTTGGACAGCTCCTAGCTTCCCCTTTAATTTTCCAACATCTGAAGATTTTCCTTGAGAAAATATCAAAAGACAAGCTACAATGCTACTGTATTCAAGTGTCACGTTGCACTCTGTTTAGGACACTGAAGAAAATTAGACACAGATTTCCTCTGAGAGAATAAAATCTCTGGTAAAAGAGTAACCATACACTTGAACAGAAAACCCAAGTCCAAGAAGGACTATCTCTGGAGTTTGGGTTTAACACTAGAGGGGTACTGAACTGTGAGGAATTGTAAGATTAATGAGCAAGTAATTGATTGCTTCACTAAACTGTGAAGCATTAAAGAGTATTAACACTTGAAACACTGATTTGTAGGTTTTAGAAACCAGAAATTGTTAAACTTTTGAGGGGGGGGGGGCATATTTGGTGGTGTTCATGGTACTCATCACTCTACACTTAGAAATTACTCCTGGCAGTATGGGGGATCATATGAAATATAAAATTGATGCTCAGAGGCTTATTTTATTAGCTCAACTTTAATTCAGTACTTCTGAATTAAATGATGACAATAAGTGTCATCTGGGGCCAGACGAATAATATAGTAGGTTGGGTGCATAATTTACATGGTTCAATCCCCTGAAAATCTGGAAAAAGTAGTTCCTGAATGTATAACAAGGAATAATTCACAAGCATCATCAGGTGTGCCCCCCCCCAAAGTGTCATAGTTGAATTTGTCATCCAATTGAATTATAGGCACAGAATATAATGCCCAAAATTTAACTTGGGGCAATAAAAATTGTTGATTTAGGGCACTGTGCACTGAAATCATGAGGTTAATGGACAGAGATCCAATTGTTAATGGACAACAGTTAATGGATAAGGGCATGTGTGACTGTGGTCCTACTGTACCTTCAAAATAAAGTATAGTGCCTTTACTCATCAGGTTATGTTGTAGGTCGGGGTCTCAAACTCGTGGCCCGCGGGCCGTTTGCGGCCCTCCCTACATTTTGTGGCCCGCGGCCAGCCTTCAAATATCACCAGTATTCGCGATTATTCGCTTACCGAATAATCGCAAAAAAAATCACATTAGAAAGAAAAAAATCACATTAAACATTCGCATACCCCGAGCAGTTCCGTTCGGGGTATGCAAATGTTTAATGTGATTTTTTTTCTTACTAATGCGATTTTTTATTGCGAAATTCGGTAAGCAAAATCACTTATGCGACCCTACCTCACTCCGACTTTGCCTCCTGTGGCCCCCAGGTAAATTGAGTTTGAGACCCCTGTTAGGTAATCAAAACTCCATACAGTAGCAAGTATTTGGTATCTACTAACCAAGCAACGGTTTACTGACTGACTTAATAGATTATGGCAAATGTAGGCATTCTCTATTTTGGAGACTTGCCTGCATATCTCACTGTACCCCTCTCCATATCCGCCATATCCCTCTCCCATCCATCTCTCAAATTTCTCTAGATAAAGCTTTTACATTAGGGCTGGAGCAACATTATAGTGAGTATGGTATTAACCTTCGAAGCGGCCGACCCAGGTTTAATTCTCAGCATCCCCAATGGCTTCCTGCATCCACTTGGAGTCATTTCTAATTGCAAAGTCAGGAGTATCCCCGAGCATATACAGGTATGGACGAAAAACAAACAAAAATAATTTTATTTTAAAAATATAACAAATGTGTCATTTACTCATTTTGTAATTAACATTTGTTATAACAAGAAATTGAAAGGAAAAATAAAATTAACATATACTCCAAAAACAAAACAATTTTTTATTAAATTGATTCTGAGATACTAATACGTCTAGAAAAAATTCAAGTAGACAGCCTTCAGTACTAACAGGCCTACGAAACTTAGATCTAATAAGCTAGATTTTATAAAGTTGTAATTTTACAACGGTATGGACTGCCAATGCATGAGCCTACAAATTACCATAGTTACATTATTATTTTGGCCTTTACTGATATTTTTCTCTTGAAAAGACTAAGTAATATATCAAAATAAAATTGGATCAATTTCTCAGAGCTCAAAAAGATTAACTCAATTTTGAAATAAATGTTAATAAATTTCTGTATTATTTTCAAACCTCATAAGAAAATTATATTATCAAGGAGATAATACATAATGGGCCCATAATCACCAGAATGTGATTCACAGATGACTAACAAAGCATTATGATCAAGACACTATTACTGGCTACGAGGCTAAAGAATAATACCAGACTCTCTTGGATTCTGAGAAGTAGATCTCATCTTATGACAAATTTGTGTGTTATTAAATAGGAAGAACAGAGTTTTTCAAAGCTAAAGCAGCAGTCTACAATGCACTTCCTCCCTTCCTTTGGCCTAACTGTGGTAAGATGTGTCACTGTGGATTAAGCATGGGATCAGAGATATATAAGTTTGAGCACACATTTTGTGGGAGACTAAGGTTTGGTCCCATCACTGCATGGAGTAAATGAGAGACTATAGGACTAACAGATATGAATGGTCCAAAATCATAAGAAACTTAGCTCTGATATCACAAATTCCCAATTTTAAATATTTCTCAAGAGATATTGATGCAAAATAATTAGCATGTCCTAAAAATAGAAATGGATTTTAAAATCATCTACCTGCATAAATGAAAGAAAAGGGTGGTACATGGAAGGGGGTGACATCAAAGAGCCTTTCATTTTCCACAATGAAAATATTTTTCAATATTATAAGTCAGGATACAATTTCTAATAATCCATGTTATAACTCCAGGAAAACCTATGACCTGTAAACCAAATAATATACATGTTTTCCTTTCAACAAATTTCAAAAATAGCTAGTAATATATCTATAATTTTTTTATATCTTTTCCTTAAGACAACTAACAGGTCCTTATGTCTCTTCTCAGATATTTTGGAAAAGGAAACCCTTTCTGTGCATAACAAGATAAAATTAGTTAATAAGAAGAATTAAATTAATCTCAGTACACATAGTGATTATGCTTTAAATATGTTTTATTTTAGGGTTAATATCCAAGATACACAACACACTGATAGATCACAGCAAGAATACACATCTAGGGGCTGGAGAGATAGCATGGAGGTTTGACTTTCATGCAGGAGGTCATCAGTTCGAATCCCGGCACCCCATATGGTCCCCCATGCCTGCCAGGAGCAATTTCTGAGCCTGGAGTCAGGAATAACCCCTGAGCACTGCCAGGTGTGACCCAAAAACCACACACACAAAAAAGAAGAAGAAACATCTAACCCCATCCAATAAAGAAGAAAGGAAATAAACAATTCCTCAAAGAAGAAATTCAGATGGCCAAAAGACATTAAAAAGTGTTACATATCATTAATCATTGGGGAGATGCAAACCAAAACCATAACAAAATACCATTTCACACCCACACTGGCACATATCACAAAGAATAAGAACCAGTTACGGAGTGAATGCAGTGAAGGCATTTTCACTGCTGGTGGGAATATAGATTAGTTCAGGTTGTTTTTGAAAACAATTTGGGTATTCCTTAAAAACTAGAAATTGAACTTCTTTATTGACCCAGCAACAGGGATATGCCCCAGGGACCCAAAACACACTGTAGAAACATCCTCTGTATCCCTGTTTCTTGAAGTACTATCCACAATAGCCAGAATCTGTAAACAATTCAAGTGTCCAAGAGTGGAAAAGTGCCCGACAAGTGGCTAAGAAATTGTGGTGCATCTACACAGTGGAATACTATACAGCTTTTTAAGAAAAATGAAGTTATAAAATTCATTTATTCATGGATGAATATGGAAAGTATTTTGCTGAGCAAAATAAGTCAGAGGGAGGATAGACATAGAATGATCTCAATCATCTGTGGGATATATAAAAAAAATAGTATGGTAACAATATCCAGGTACATTAGGGATGAGAGCCAGGCAAACCAGTCCATGGTAGGAGTCTTACTACAAAAAGTGGAGCAGTGCAATTAAGGTAGAGAAGGGACCACTATGACAGTGATAGTTGGAAGTGATCACTCTGGACAAGAATTAATGCTCAAAGGAGATGACAGCACAAAACTCCTCAATAACAATATTGCAAACCATGGTGTCTAAAAAACAGGGTCTAAGAATGAGTAAGAAAGAGAAAGGAGACAAAATTTTGCCCCAGAGGGAACGGGAGGCGGGGAGAAACTGGGACACTGGTGGCAGGAAATATGCACTGGTGTTACACATTGTATGATTAAATATCATAATAATGTTGTATCTGTGAAAAACAAAACTAACTGTATTATGAACACTCTTACAACCACGGTGTTTAGAAAAGTAATTACTAAAAAAGACAAGATGCTTTATTTGCTTTTAGGTAGCTGAAAATATGACTCCTTATAAAGAATTTTATTATTTTCTGTGTATGTGTTGTGTGTGTGTGAAAGAGAGAGACACTTGTGCAGGCTTGATTAATAAGTATAATGTAAGGCATGATACAGATATTTTTTTCATCTTCTTTAATGCTTAGAGTATTGAGTGCAATACAACAATGCTCAGGAGTTACTCCTAATTCAGGAATTATTCAGTAATTATTCCTGGCAGTGCTTTGGAGACTATTTGGGATTTGAGAATCTGGGGATCAAGCCTAGGTCAGCCACATGTAAAGTGAGTGTTCTACCTACTGTACTGTCTCACTTTCCCCTGGAGAATACTTTTTAAAAAGACATTGCAGGAGAAATATACTCTTGAAATAAATTCACTCTTTGCACCAAAGTTTTTCTGCTGTGAATAGCCTCATTTCAATGCTGAAAATACTATTGTGATTCTTCCTGGTGGACACACACACACACACACACACACACACACACGCACGCACGCACACACACACACACACGCACGCACGCACATGATAATAATTAGGGTCAATTTACTATCTTGAGGTCGTTACCAGGTAACTATTAGGTTACCTGGTAACTGCATCATCTCATAAATTGTTAACAACGAGAGAAGAAAACACATTTAATCCTTCAATGATAAAAGCAAGCTGTTCATTCTCATTTTAACTATCATTTATTAAAGAAAAGAAGATAGAATGGCCTCTACATTAAAAGATTGTAATAACTTAACTCTCTTTTAGAACATCAATAACACTATGCATTTAATATAGTTATGAGTATAGTAATGCCTATGCATTTAGTGTAGTCCATAGATCAACACTATCCCTTAAAGTGTTTAATCTAGATTTCATAAATATCAACTAGGTGGTAAAACTCAATCAACCCAGGCACTCATTCAGAGTTAGTAAGAACAGGATAGAAACCCTGTCAATTAAGTGACTGGCAAACTACAGATATTCACTCTCTAAGTGAATATTTCCAATATTTCCAGTTCCAAATATTTACCAAGAATTAGGAGATGACATTTCACACACAAAAAAGACAAAAAAAAAACTGTCTAAATAGTGATTCTGCCAAGAATGATCACGAAGGATTATCAGGCAAATCCAAATAGAGATATTATCTACAAATAATACATTATTATTCAAAAATGTGCTGTGATTCACCAATCATAATCAGATTCCCCAGCTTATTTAGTTCTGCAGCTGTCTCATGTGTTGTTTCATGAATCCATTCAATACAGTCCCAAGGGGACAAGAACTGCTTGAGTAGTTTTCTGGGAACCCATCTGCCTTCACTTTCCATTCCTCTATCAGGGGTCTCAAACTCAATTTACCTGGGGACTGCAGGAGGCAAAGTCGGGGTGATCCTTGAGTGCAAAGTCAGTAGTAAGCCTTGAACATTGGGGGGTGTAACCCAAACAACTAAAACAAAACAAAACAAAACAAAAAAAGATTCCTCTAGGGCAGGGCCACAAAACATTGTACGGAGGGCCGCAAATGGCCCGCTGGCCGCGAGTTTGAGACCCCTGCAAGTCTCACAGCAAATACTGTATTTTTCACACTATAAGATGCACCTGATCGGGACCGGAGAGATAGCACAGTGACGTTTGCCTTGCAAGCAGCCGATCCAGGACCAAAGGTGGTTGGTTCGAATCCCGGTGTCCCATATGGTCCCCCGTGCCTGCCAGGAGCTATTTCTGAGCAGACAGCCAGGAGTAACCCCTGAGCACTGCTGGGTGTGGCCCAAAAACCAAAACAGAAAAAAAAAAAAAAGATGCACCTGATGACAAGATGCACACAGTTTTTAGATGCTCTCCTCCCCTGCACTCAGGCTTCAGCTCCAGATGGGATTTGCTCCCTACAATACACTTTTGAGGGGGAAAAGTGCATCTTATGGTGTGAAAAATACAGCAAGTTACATCATTGAAAGCAGATTATGTTAGGATTAGCTCCCTTCAGCGTATTTCCTTAGAAATACTGTAAATCATTACAATCAATGTTTACTTTCATTTGTTCCTATGTAATGTTCATAGTGAGGATACAACAGTTCCTTCATTGAGAAGTTACCTACTGAAGACATAATAACTGGGATAATTCTATTAGGGCTTATTATAAATAAAGCTGCTATAAACTTTTGTGCAAATGTAAATTTGCATTTCTACTGAACAAAATACAGTTGTTGTATTTATGATAACTACTTGTTTAATTTTATTTTTCAGAAATGGCCAAATATTTTTTGGGGGACCAGTATTTGGGTTAATCCAGCAGTGCTTAGAGCTTACTCCATACTTTGTGCTCAGGTATCACTCCTAGGGATCCAGATGCAGTGCCAGTAAGCCACATGCAAGTCATGTACTTTAATCCTTATAAATGAAATGCTGAGAATTTTCTAGAATGGCTCTATGTTTTAACACAATGTATAAATGATTCACTTTCCACATACTTGCCACCTTTTTTTTTTTTTTTACTAATTTTGAGATATGTAGAGATTTGATTTGAGTGGTTTTAATTTGGACTTTTCTCTAATGGCTAAGTGTTGAACATATTTTCATGTGCTTTATTTGTCATCCATATCCTCTTCCAAAGTGTCTCGAGTTCATTTTTTAATTGGAGTGTGTGTGTATGTATGTATATGTGTGTGTATGTATTTACTGTTAGGTTTTGAGAGTTCTTCAGATGGTTTATACTAATTGTTTCTTGGATATGAATTTTTTTTTGTGGTTTTTGGGTCACACCTGGCAGTGCTCAGGGGTCATTCCTGGCTCCAGGCTCAGAAATTGCTCCTGGCAGTCACGGGGGACCATATGGGACACCAGGATTCAAACCAATGACCTCCTGCATGAAAGGCATACGCCTTACCTCCATGCTATCTCTCCAGCCCCTTGGAAATGAATTTTACAAAACTTTTTGCTAAGGCTATGGTTTGTCTTTTTAACCTCTTAATTTTTTTTGTTTTGTTTTTTGTTTTTGTTTTGGGGCCACACCAGGGGTTACTCCTGGCTCTCTGCTCAGAAATAGCTCCTGGTAGGCACGGGGGACCATATGGGACACTGGGATTCGAACCAATCACCTTAGGTCCTGGATCCACTGCTTGCAAAGCAAACGCCGCTGTTTAACCTCTTAATATTAATTTTTATTTTGATGTGGTGTAATTTATCAGATTTTCCCTGTGTACACTGTGCTTCTAGAGGTGAGTCTGAAAGCTCTATAAGAAAGCATCACATCTTTTTATCATATGCAGCAAGTGTGAACTGGTGATCAATATCAATTGGGGTCAAATATTTTTCTATATAGGGAATTGATAAATTGACCCTATTTATACTTTCATGTTGTTCCTACATTCTACAAAAAATTAACACATCTCTCACTTTCACTCTCTTCCCTTATTCCTCTCTCTAATTTGCCGAGATTGCTATCATCCATCTATACTGTGCTGCTACAACTACACTTTACTCCTCAAGATTTAATCAGCATCAATGAATCCTGTAAATGCAATGGTTTAATGCAAAACATTTTTTCAAGGAAAGAACTTTCTGAGAAATAGTTCCTACATTTCCTT
Source organism: Suncus etruscus (assembly GCF_024139225.1). Classification (NCBI taxonomy): domain Eukaryota; kingdom Metazoa; phylum Chordata; class Mammalia; order Eulipotyphla; family Soricidae; genus Suncus; species Suncus etruscus. The sequence goes on along the minus strand of NC_064857.1, from coordinate 108,460,537 downwards.
TCTCCTGTTAAAAATTTTTCCCAGAATTTTGAAGTTTATTCAGATCTTGAAATATATTTTCAAGAGAAATAAATAAAGTGTTAAATCTTCAGAGTGATAGTACAGCGATAGGGCATTTGCCTTGCATATGGATGCCCACGCTGGACCTTGGTTCAATCCCCCATCTCTCATATGGTCCCCTGAGCCAGGAGCGGTTTCTGAGTATATAGCCAGGAGTAACCCCTGAGCATCACTGGCGTGGTCCAACCCCCCCCCCCAATATCTTCGAGAATCACAGTAGATGATTTGTTCCATCACAAAGTAATAAGGGTAGATGGCAAAGAAGCACTATAGAGTCACCTGCACTGCTGGTAGAAGCTGCCATTCTACCCAACTGCACTATTCTCTAGTGCTTAAACAAAAAACTAAGGAAAAATAATCACTGCCCGGTTCACTCAACCAAGTCTGAAAGAGCATTAAAAAGTCATTGTAACTGGAAAAATGTGAATAATTTCCTAGTCAGGAGTGCATTACTTGTTGCTTCTCCTGGTCACCTTTCCTAAGGACTTACAAAATCAAAATGTAATAAAATGTATAGAGTAAAAAACCTAGATGAAAAAATTAATTAGCTCCAGGGACATAGCTCACAGGAAAGCTAGGTTTTAAAAGGTAGAATACAAAGAGAGTCCCAAGTTGGAAAAATTGCAAACATGAATCACTTCTAAGTCCTACTGTGCCTTTTGGCATTATGTTTCCATCAGGCACTTTGGATTGCCTGCAAAGGAATAGGGCACTATGTGTGAGATTTTCTGTGGTAAGCTGTTGCAACATAAAACAATGAATGACCTGAATCAGTTTCATGAGAAATCACCACAAGGCAACATCCAAGACAAATAGCAAATCTGTTATCCTGGAGGAGGCAGAGGGTTATATGCCATAGATGTAAGAGAGGTCTTACCCCAGCATTCCTCTACAATGTCCCATTTCTATCTCCATACATCCAATGCTCCTATTCTTAGAAATGATTCATTTCGCCATTCTGTTTTCTTTTTTAAGTGTCTCTCTCCACATTTTCAGATAAAGATTATTATGCCACCTAATAAGTATCTGTCTAGGGTTGGAGCTATAGTCCAGGAGGTGAGATGCTTGCCTTGCACACAACTGTATCAGTTCAATCTCCGACATCCCATTTGGTCCCAAGCACCTGCCAAGAGTGATTTCTGAGTACAGATTCAGGAGAAACCCATGAACATTGCCAGCTGTGGCCCCCAAATAAAACAAACTAAAAGTATCTGTTTGTGTGTTATCAACTCTTCGAGTTGGTTGACATTGAAGACATTCAGGACTCTGGTGGTCTTATCTACTTGGTTCTAAGCCTGGGGTATGAATGATTTAGCAGCTATTTAATGAGAAATAGAAATAGTGTGACTCTGGTGAAAAAAAAACAACAACAAAACAGTGGGGATTAGGGACTGGAGCAACAGCACAGCAAGGCGTTTGCTCTGCATGCAGTCAACCCAAGACAGACCCCAGTTCGATTCCTGGCATCCCTGAGTCTGCCAGGAGCAACTTCTGAGCACAGAGCCAGTGAGCACCACTGGGTGTGACCCAAACTCCCACAACCACCAAAAATGTGGGGTCCTGAGAAGCATGTGGTTCTTACATTCAGGGTAAGATACTAGTATTAGGAGCAAAGCAGATGACCAAAGACCTGTGATAGTTGCTACTGATTACTGGTTGCCATTTGAGACATTGGAAATCAATCTGCATTGGAAGCTCCTCTTCTGAAAATCTGAAGGGACTCAGTTTGTAAAGCCCTCTCACTAATGGCCAGAAATGCTCTGAAGATGATATTCCAGCTAGTACTCATATCTTAGAGGCATAATACTCAAAGCTAAATAGATCAACACACTACAACTAAATGACTTGGACACCGCATTATATATTATTTCTATATATTATATGTATGAACAGATGAAACATAATTTTAAAGCTGTTTTCTCTTTTATTCACAAGCATACTAAACACATAACACAGAAGGAACCAAAAATCATAAACCCATTCCCAACCTTTTTCCACCTCCTCTATTGTCTTAACTTTTTCCCTAATAACACCCTCATTAAATTTTAATACTACATGGTAGAAAACTTATTATTCAATATATGACATAGCTAACGTTAAATCGTTAAGTATACACAAATACAAATAATATAATTTTCGACCTACCAAGAACTAGTTTTCACCCCCTTGGAAAAGATAAAATATTTCTGATGATGTATAATTGTACAATATAAAAAGTTAAAATTATTTTGCCTGAAGAATTTAACTACTGCTTCTTTAGTGCTTAGTAGAATATAAATCAGCAAGAATATCATCCTTCCTTTTAGCTATCTTCTGCCTGCACACTTACTGCCTCTCCCTTTATATTCCACAGGGAAATCTACAGAATCAACAATTTTGACTGTGTAGAGGTTTATTCCACTATCAAATGAAAATCTACCTAAAGCTTTTAAATTTTAAACTAAAACACAAGCACAAACAATGACTTTCTCTGAAAATGGAATATATGCACTTACTTCTTGGCGTTTGAAATTCTGAACATATTCTTCAAATTGTTCGTCTTTGGTCTCATCAGCCTTCCCAAGCTTCTGGAGGACCTATTGTTGATAGAACAAAAACAGTTTATTTAACAGTACTTTTTATAATATTCAGAAGAAGGCTACTATAATTATTGGCTGGTCTTAAGTAAGGCAATTAATCAAATAAAACAAACAAAACACCTTCACAGAGTTCCTAGAAAAATAAGCACTGGCCACCTAGAAATACAAAAGTTGAATAAAAGAACCAAAGAGATAGCACAGTGGTAGAGTGTTTGCCTTGCATGCAGCCAACCCAGGACAGACTGTGATTCAAATCCTGGCAACCCATATGGTCCCCTGTGCCTGCCAGGAGCAATTTCTGAGTGCAGAGCCAGGAGTAACCCCTGGGCACAGCTGGGTGTGACTTAAAATCAAGTAAAACACACAAAGAGCAGGTCAAGGATAGTGTGTGATGGCCAAGAGAAAGGCTTTAGACTGTTCTACCAGCAACAGCCACATTTTTTTTAATTTTTATTGTGACCAACGTGCATTACAAATCTTTCACTGTCATCATTTATGGTACATGGTGACAATGAATGAGGGGCATTCCCACCACCAGTGCTGTCCTCCCTCCACCCCTATTCCCAGTGTGCATCCCATATCTCCCTCCTCTACCCCCCAGTATGCTAGTGCAACTGGTCTCCACTTTACAGCTTATTGTAGATTGAGCATACATTGGAGATAAATAGGATAAGAAAAAGGGGAGAAAAAATTTGGTGACAATACCAAAAAAAGGAGAAAGAAAAAAAAGAAAGAAAAATGGAAGAAAAAAGAAAAAAAATGGACCCAGCAAATAAAAATAAAAATAAATCTCTAAATAATAACCACAAGAGTGAAAAAGAAAGAGAAAAGTGGAAGAACAAAGAGAAGGAAAATAAAGTCAAAAACCAACAAATCAAAACAAAACAAGAAAAAGTATGGGTGCTGGAGTGGTAGGATTTGGCATTCCCCCCACTTTTATTTTATTTTATTTTATTTTATTTTATTTTATTTCATTGCATAGGCACAATAAGCATTGGGGAAAAAAGGGAATTCCCATGGCCTAAGAGATTCAGGGTTTCTCCATCCTTAAGGCATACCATCATGGGATCATCCCCTGGCTCCATATATACTCATTACCCCATCCCAAAGGCTTTTTTGTGATGCCAGGAAAGTTTCTTCTCAGTTGTGTGTGAGAAAAAAAAGCCACTGTAGCTAGTGATCTTGGTATTTGCGCAGGTTATAGGTCAGGGTCTAGGATAGAGTCCCTAGATTCTAGAGGTTCCTATCCATCGTTGTTGTGGTGTTCAGTCTCCTGTAATATTTGCTTTCTGTTTTTGTTCAGTCCCTAAGTTGAAGCCTAGGATATTATGGATCCAAAGGTTCTGCTCAGTCTCTGTTGTCCAAGTTGGACCTCTGCAATAAGACATCTTGTTGTTGTTGTTTTTGTTGTTGTTTTTTATGTGTCCTGGACTACAGCCTGGGGTAGGTTTTTCCTTATTAGTCCCAAGGTAGGCTCTGTTCAGTCACAGTTGTCAAAGTCAGTTTTCTGTTGTTGGTGCTCTTATTTTTCACAGTTCAAAGGACGATAGCTCTTCTGATTTCCATTTAGTGTTAGGTGATGTGATAGAACAGCCTGGTCTTAGGTCAAGTTTTCCTTTCCTCATTGTCATATCAAAACTGGCACAATTTGTTGCCAGAGTAGTGTTATAAATCTCCCCATGGAGCTTAGTTCCTGGTGGTGTTACCCAGAGCTGTATCATTTCTAAGTCGGGGATCTGGGGTTTCGGATTGGACTAACACTGTCCAATCTCCTGGGGACTGGTTGTATCCACATGACATATGTTCAGGATGGGAGGCACCCTTCTGCTATGAAAAGTGAGTTCTTATCCCTAGAAGATAAGATCTTGTTTCTGTGTCTATGGTTTCCTTTTTTTTTTTTACTGTGCCCATACAAAAACGTATGGTGTAATACTGTGTTGCTGGTGCTATTCTGGGTAAGGATGATAGGCTGCACACACACAGTCTCTGTCATCTGGTTTTGTTCTGAGCTTTTATCCCAGTCAAGGCTTTTTGTACCAAGCAGCACCAAAAATGGTAAGGATAGAGATAAAATGTATATATTAAAATAGAACAAATACATAAAACTGAGTTAAAAAGAAAAGGTATTCGAATAAAACAAGTGGTGAAGGAGGCTACTTTTATATTTAGGAATACACATCTTAAGATGTATTGTTATACGGGTATTGAGCTTCCATGGGCAATATAAGACTCCCAATTAAGTCTTTTGATATATTCTTATAGGGAGTAAAAGCCAAGGTACTTTTCAATTCACGGGCCTTGGAATTGAGTTTGAGAGATGCTTTGCTGCATTACAAGACCATATAATGTCTTTGAGCTGGGAGTTTTGCTGAGGCCGATTCCTGTATCATGCAACAGTCCACAATTTGGTGAGGGTGAGAGGGGACATCAAGCATGAGTCAGCAGGCATGCTGGCTATAGTTCTTTGCCTATGCATGAGAACAGGGACCCAGAGGGTGTCTTTCATTGAGAAGCTGGAAGGTTGTCTGTTGGGGCAGGAGGTCAATCTTGGTGCCTACCGAGTTAGGAACTGAGGGTAAAGAAGGTTAAATTAGGGGAAGATAAAGGATCAGGATTGAAAAATGAGGGGACAGAGGAGACACAGGGGAAGGGGAAAGACAATACATTACAGGGGCTATATACAATACATATATATATGAATTGTTTGTGATTTCGGCTTGGAGTCAGTATAGAAAGTCACGTCCATATAGACTGACTTTAAATATCTATTTGAGTGTTATCATCCAAATCTTTGGTATTCCATTTCCTATCCTAGGAACCGTCTAGAATGAAGAACATTTTTAGATAATGCTTAAAAAGTATATTTGCGCCTGCGCGGTTATAAAAATGAGTATTAGTAAGAAAAGACACTGCTGCAGGGGGTCCAGTATGAATACGGAGGAGTTACCCTCCTCCCCCAGCCCCCCAGAGCCCAGTTGCCAAACCTGGCCCTGAAGAACACTTTGGCATGGGGTGGGGGGAGAATCTTGGTCTCCTGGACTAGGTGGTCAGCCCAGGAGGCCATTGGCCAGCTGTCTGCTCAGATTCCCAGCCATACCCATAGAAGAGGAGCAGGAATCCTTGCATGTGGGATCGTCTGGGTCCAGCTGCAGCCTCCCTCTCCAGTATGAAAAAGCATGAGGGGGGGGAGGTTGCCTCCCCCGCATCCCCTCAGAGCTCAGATGCCAGACCTGGCCTTGAAAGCCAGCTTGGCGTGGGGGGCTCTCGGTCTCCAGGACTAACTGGTCAGTCCTGGGGGCCTTTGGCCAGAACAGCCACAATTTTAATTTTTCTTTTGATGTTTTATTTTGTTAGACGGGAATGTAAGTTTAGAATAACTGCCACTGTTTCGCTTCTGTGACCATGCTTTGCTTCAGACATAGGGGCTGCCATGACAGGCTTCAGATATTAAGCAGAAGGGGCTAGGCCAGCAGAGCCAGTTCCAGGAAATTCAAGGGCACATATCAGGACTGTTAGATAAACTAGCAACACCTCAGGCCTGTGGGCCATAAACCCTATGTAACTACATGCCAAGGTTGGAGGCGCCTTCTCTGCTACATCAGCCAACCAGTTTAAATCTGGCTGACACAACATGTACTAAGAACTTATAGTTTTACCTCTCACTTGAAGCTCCAGCGGCCCTATAAAAAGGACTTATAAGTTGCATCTGGGTGGTTGCCACCTGGGAGAGGTTCAGCCCAGCATGCTCGTAAAAAACTCCCTTGTATTTGTTTACTATCTCGTCTCCTATCAATCTTTGTGGGTCGGATCTCGAGTCCGAAGCTAACAATTTTATTTTAAAAAATTAATTCTTGAATTGAATCCTCAAGTGATGCAGAATTATGAAGTTGTTCATGACTTTCAGTCAACAATGTAAAATATCCTTCAACAGTGCACATTTAGCACCACCAGTGTCCTCAGTTACCTTCCCATTGGCCCCCTGCCTGCTTCTCTCTCTGTCCTCTCTCACCTCTCTCTCTCTCCTCTCTCTTTCAGACACTGTGGTTTGTAGTATTGTTACTGAAGGGGTATCATGCATATTGCTTTAACTACTTTCAGCTTCATGGAGCCGGAGAGATAGCATGGAGGGAAGGCATTTGCCTTGCGTGCAGAAGGTTGGTGATTCGAATCCTGGCATCCCATATGGTCCCCTGAGCCTGCCAGGAGTGATTTCTGAGTGTAGAGCCAGGAGTAACCCCTGAGCACTGCCAGGTGTGACCCAAATACCATAATAATAATAATAATAATAATAATAATTAATAATTAATAATAATAATAATAATAATAAATAATTTCAGCACCCAATTCTTGTCCAGAGTGATCATTTCCAACTATCGTTGTCAGAGTGGTCCCTTCTCTGCCTTAATTGTTCTCCCTGGCTATTGGTGGATAAAAAAAACTCTGGTACATCTATATAATGGAATACTATGTAGCTGTTAGGAAAAAAGAAGTAAGGAAAATTATTCATACGTGGATGGATATGTAGAGTATTATGCTGAGCAAAATGAGTCAAATGAAGAGAAGATATAGAATTGTCACAATAACCCTTTGAGCTGAGGTTTAGAGAATGCAACATGAAGGTTATTCAAATTGTATTGAAACTCCAGCAAGCAAGACCAGGACAGAGCACACAGGAACCAAAGCATGAGGCTGAGCAAAGATCGGCAGAGTAATCATTATGAAGGGTGGGGCCCAGCAGTCTCAGTTCAGCTGCCTGTGAGTACAGGACAGTAGCCAGGGAAGCAGTTCTCCAAGATGCAGAGAAAATTTCCTGGCAAAAACAGCAGAAAGATCCCCAAAATCATAACCAGCTTTATTCTCCCATATCCTATCAGTTTTATAAGACACCAATTTACAACCAAATCAAAACCATAACATCTCCATAAACAACGCTGCCTCCGAATCAGATTATATGTGGTCCTGCCAAATGGATTCCTTAAAACATAATCACGTGGCTTTAAAGTACATAAAAAGACTTTCTATGGGTTGGATGTGCATCAGATTCTTCTAATCTTCTAATCTTCTTTTTAAAGTTAAAGATATGACTGTGTACAAATTAAGATGCTTTAGTAAGGCCTTTGAATAAAAAATCGGGGGGATGGGGGGCCTAAAATTTGAAAAGTGACTAATGGACCACTGTGGTACATCAGGGCAGGACTGGGTATGCACATCTTACTGGATTTCTAGCCCAGCATCCTTTCTGCCTTGTGGACAGAGACTAAATTTTGTCTGATGTGGTACAAACAGCTCTAATGGACAGTTGATGCCAAACACTAAAGTTGATCACCTGTAGGACTTTAGACAGTTTTGTATCTAATCCACAGTCTTACTATAAAATGCCTCTGGTGTGCCAGAGCAT